>NC_135547.1:56512111-56816664 GCF_045843805.1 Urocitellus parryii
AGTGTTTGAGTGTCCCTAGTTTCAGTCCTCAGTATAAAAAAAAGTGGTAATACACATGGATTTTCAGAATTCCTGGACATATTTTAAAAATATTTTTTAGTTGTCAATGGACCTTTATTTTATTTATTGATATGAGGTGCTGAGAATTGGACCCAGTGCCTCACACATGATAGGCAAGCCCTCTTCCAGTGAGCCACAACCCCAGCCCTCCTGGAAATATATTAAGAACCCATAGTACTACTTGATAGAACTATTAGAGATGATTTTAAGGAAAGAGAGGGCACATCAGGGAGAACATAAAAATTAAGAACCTTAACTGGATATTAAATATTTAGTTTTCCCAAAAGTTGTGTTTTATGGGAAGAAGCAACCTTGTAAAAGTTGAGTAGATGAGTAACTTTTCTGAGCCTCATTTTCCTCATCTGGAAATAAAAGGTTAGATACCTTTAAGACATTTAGTAGTTATGGCAGTCTGTAATTCTTATTTATTCTTACCTCATCTGCTTTCTACTGCCATGGCTTAGACTCTAGATTACTACAGAGGATGTTTTGTATGTGTAAGAGTTTGTTCATGTGTGCATGTGTTTATAGGGAGGTAGTTGAGTTGGGAGGAAGAAGGGCATAATAATACTCATGAATGTTGCTACTTGTCCTCTTCTAACATTTTTAAAAAATATTTATTTATTTATTTAAGTTGTAGATGGACACAATACCTTTATTTTATTTATTTTCTGTGATGCTGAGGATCAAACCCAGGGCCTCACATGTGCTAGGAACACATTCTACCTCTGAGCCACCATCCCAGCCTCCTCTTCTAACTTTTATGCTTCAGTTCATAAACCCTGCCTTAGTGTTTCCATTCACTGGATTTTCTTTTTCTTTTTTTTAATTAGCTACACATGACAGTACAATGATCTTGACAATTCATACATTGATTTTCTACCTGGAATAAGATATATCTAGTACCTAAGTCTCCTGACAATTAATCTGTGGCTTCATAAATCTGTGCAAATTACCCAAAGAAGATATTTTTCAATATCATTATCTGGCGGAGTTCCTATTATTTATTTATCCTGTAATTTCCATGTTGGCCTGATTTCCAGGTTTCCAATTTTCTTTTAGATTCATGATCACATATGATGACTATTAGAGTATCCAAATCCCAATGTTATTTGGCATTTAGCTCTTATTTTCCATCTATGCTGTGCTTTTACCTCAACTTTTCCTAATTTGATCTCTCTTAACTACAGTCAGATTCCCAATATAATGGAATGCTCAATGTGTGTCTTTTTCTGATGTTAATATTAATCGATGCATGTATGCATATGTTGTTAAAAGAAAAATAAAATGCTTCTTAGTGTTAGTTCTGCTTTATCTCCTTTATCATATTTTTCTAAAAGTTGATGTCATTAGAAATGATTCTGTTTGAGTTGTTGGAGCTATAGATACTTAGGAAACACTTTATTCATGATTGGTGTATCTTCACATTTGAAATATTAATGTTCAAGTAAAGTTTATTTTATTTATTTTATGGTGCTGGGGGTTGAACTCATGGCTTTGTGCATGTGAGGCAAACACTCTACCAATTGAGCTATATCCCCAGCCCTCAAGTAAAGTTAAAAAAAAAGTACACCATGACAATATATGTTTTTTAAAGTTACAAAGAGAAAATTAGTTTTATATTCTATGAGTATATTTTAAAGAAACTCTCAGGGATAAAACTTAGTTATCATTAGTTTCGAATTTTTTTCTTGATCTGGTTAAAATTGAAATAGTTGAGAAGGATAAATTCATTCTTAACAGATCTTTATTGGGCATATGGGGGGGGGGTTCTTTTCACACGTTCTTGGTCACATTAGTGGTCAACCCAGGGTCTTCTGTATGCTTATGTAAGCACCCTACCACTAACTTCCAACAATTCACTTATTCGTACAAGTTTTATGTTAAATACAGTGTTTACTTTTAAATTGTAAAAATGAAAAGTCATCAGGTAACTTAGAGAAGTATGTGACCCTTACATTATAAATTAATTAATGTAACTATTTAGTCTATATGACCGTCTTTATATAGTGTTTACTTAGTGTGAGAGTAAATTTTAATTGAGGAGTTATGATTAAAAATGTTTGGGAAAAATTAATTATATAGACAAAAATTATTAATCAATATAATATCATTAGTGTTCACCTAGAAAAATTATCTTTACTTGTACTTGCAGTCCTTGGGAAAATAAAAGTTAAAACTTTTTATGAGTATTGTAGGCAAAATTACTAAGCCAAAAAGTGTTTTAAATAATACATGCATTTTTCCTTTAGGGGTTTACACAGCCATTTTATCTCATTATGTCTTATTGGTGAAAACCCCAGATGCAAAATTGCATGTATTATTAAAAATGGCTACCAGAAATCTCTGGTAGACCAACATCCTCCTTGCAATTTCTGGATCACCCTTATTTAATTAACAATGACATTGGCATTTATCTTCTCCTAGTCTGCAGGATGTAAACATCATTGTCCACAATGTTTTAATTTAAACTGTTTCACAAAATGTCATTTTTCACATCTGATATCTTTTGTGTTACCAATAAGGAAGACCATTTTTATTTTAGATCAAAGCATATTTATGGTAATCTTCAATAAAAATAGAATATCAAAATCAATTCTGCAATGTTAGAGCATATTTTTCCCATTATATTCCAACTTTAAACATTGATCAGAATTGTAGCAAAGAAATTGTTCTTTCAGGTTTGTATAGATATTTTGGAAAACATTCACACACACACAGGTCTTATTCCTTGTTTTTTTTTTTTAATGAAGGTGAGTATTCCAATATATGCTATGTGGGTTTAGGCAGTTGTCCATACCAAATTTGTGAAATATATTGCTTTTTAATGAAAAAATATTGTAATTCTGGGGGCATCATAAAATTTCTACTACCTTTTCTAAAACTCAATAAAGTGAGGCATGTTTGTTTTTAAAAGTACTCCTAGCTTATCAGTGCTGTTGTCAAAAAGGAGGCATAGTCTCAGGAAGAATACAGGTGTTGACATTTTTGGATTCCATTTTCTCTAAATAGGCTTCCTTTTGAATAAGATTACATTCAAAGGCTGTCTTTCAAAACAGTTCTGTTTCTCTTTGAAGTAAGAATTTTCTGTTCATACATTTGCACTTTTAAAAGTATTCTTGAAGGAAAAGATGCCACCCCAAATTAGTGACGCAACACTTACTAACTTAGAAATTTTGAGGCAAACATAGTACTCTATAATTAATATGCTTTCAAACTTTCCTTCAAATACTATTCAGATTGGCATTCCAATAAACAACTCCTTTGAAAACTCACAGTCAAGAATAAGAGTGGAATAAATCTTTGATTCTTGTGAGCAGAATTAGAGAAAAAGAAAAGCACTTTTGTAAAATCACTTTTCTGAAAAATAGCTGATCAAATAGGCCTGACCTTTTCTTCATAACGAAAAAGGGCATGACATTCCTGATATCCATTCAATTTCATAACTCTGATACTAGATTTACTTTTAAGTTTCCTTGGTCAAATGTTTACAAAATAGTGATCACAAATATTCTGTTTTTGTTTTATTCTCTCTCTCTCTCTCTCTCTCTCTCTCTCTCTCTCTCTTTCTGTGAATGTTCCTGGGGATTCTGTTAACAAATATATGTTTCAAGAGGCAATTAAAACAATTTAAATATTTTCCAGGGAAATAAAGTGAAAAATTAATACAGATGACATCAATATTTTCATAAACTTTTTTGACGTTTCCTTATTTTTTCCCCATAAAATAATATAAACAAAAGAAAAACAATGATTATTAAGTAGACTAGGGAAATCATCTGTGAAGAAATAAGTTCTTCTCTTTTTTTTGGTGTTTTTGTATGATGCCACAATTGCATTCCAGGCAATAATGCAAGCCAAGTGCATTGAAGAGTGGCTCTTCCAGGACCTGAAAGGCAAATGTATGTAACAACTCACCTGTTCTAACAAAGGTGCTTGAATTCATTGTCACCTCAAGTGGATAGTGTTTACAATTTTGTCTTTTCTACTAACTCTTTGAACAGCTTTGTGGACATTTTCTTTCTCTTTGTGTGAGTTTATTATCCCTTTGAAAAATCTGGTACCTTCCTCTTAGATATTTTAACAAATGTAATGCCTGTGAAATGCTTGGAAAGTTGTGAAAACTACTGTCTATTAAGAAGACATAACAATAAGCATCTTTCTTCTTCAAGAAAGTAAAATACTTGCAAAGACTGTATTATCACATAAGCAGGGTTCAGCTACATATGACTCACAGGCCAAACCTGCACTGCCAAAAGTTCTTGTAAATGAAGTTTTATTGGAACACAGTCACTGTTTATTTACATATTGTCTATGGCTATTTTCACACTATAATGGAGTTGAGTAGCTATACCAACAATGGTATGAAAGGCAGGTGTGGTACTATTAACATCAGAAAAACAGAATTTGAAGCAAAAAGTAGCAAAAGGACACAAAAAGAATATTACTTATTGAAAGAATAATCCATCAAATATACAACAGTCATGACATTTATTAACTAATTTTGTAATTTCAAAAAATATAAACCAAAACTTATAGATTTCAAGGAGCAATAAACAAATCTGCAATCATAGTGAGAATTTAACTTATTCCATTGGGTTTATAGACCAAGTTCTTTTAAAAAGCAAGAAAAAATAGAGGTTTTGAATTTTATAATTAACAGTCCCAATATACATATATTATGCACTCAGAAACATACATATAAACAAGTATATTTTTACTTATAAAAGAATACAGATATTATTTTAAAAACTGACCTTATACTAAGCCTCAAGAAAAAAGTTAAAATGAATTTATACATACTGACCACCACCACACAATAAATTTAGAAAGCAATAACTAAAATGTAGCAAGAATAAACAAACAAAAGTCATATATTCCTTCTGGGCACAGTGATGCACACCTGTAATCCTAGAGGCTTGGGAGGCTGAGACAGGAGCACTTTGAGTTCAAAGCTGCCAGCCTCCACAAAAGTAAGGCTCAAAGCAACTCAGTGAGATCTTGCCTTTAAATAAAATACAAAATGGGGCTGTGGATCTTGCCTTTAAATACAATACAAAACGGGGTTGAGTGCCCCTCATTTCAATGCCTGGTACCCCCCCCCAAAAAAAAAAAAAGACATACACTCCTGAAAATTCAAAAGCACACTTTGGAGTACATGTTAGTTTAAAAAGAAAAGAAATTAATGTTATAATTTATTTAGAGCTAACTGGCACCAGTTTGATATATGGTGTCATATAGTCTTCTATATACACCTTGAATGAACAGGAAATTAGAAAAGCACAAAATAAATTATAAAAAACCTTTGACTGAACAAGCTGAAAGAATAACAAAATAAATCCTCTTAAAAATAAGTGCATAAATAAACAACAAAACAAAATATAGTCAATCAATGAAACAAAAACTAGCTAATTGCAAAGACAAAGTATGTTACATGTGATTATTAAGTCTATGAAAAAATATGATTCTCTTCAGGTTATAACACAAAACACAGTGTACTAAGTATATAAATATATTCAGCATCTGGAAGGACATGCCTAACAGATAACAATGTTGTTACCACTGGCGTAGGTAGGGCATTTGAGATAGTGTTCAAATTGTGTTTTAGCTGTACTTGTAATATTTTAATTATTTTACCAAGAGAACATGTTCATTTATTGTTTGCTTAATTAAAAATTAAACTAAAAATAATAAAAGCAACAGCAATTTGATCAGTTAACTTGTAATGATTAGATTATAAAGATAATAGAGTTTAATGAAAAATAAGGTGGCATTGGCAGTTAGGAGTTAGATAGTGGGTCTTTCAAAACATTTATTTTTTTCCATGAAAGTTAAATCGGAGCAATTGAAGAGTGTTGAGACTTGTGCTTCAGAAAGTCAAATGGATATTAGAGAAAATGCTTATATATAAATGTATTTATATTAAGGAACTTGTTTATAAGCTTATTTTTTCTGTATAAGCTGTATAATTTGAGGACTTTCCTTCACTTTTGGAATACCACCAAAGCACCGAACCAAATATTTGCTTGAAAGCATGCATTTAAAAAGTAAATTAAATTGATTTTAATTTTGATATTTTTTCTGAATACATGTGAGAGAATTCACAAAGTGTATTACTCTCCTTAATTCTTAAGGCATTGTACCAACATTCTATGATTTAAGAAAAAAATATTCAGAATACACAAATTTTAAATTTAAATTATAAATTCTGTTGAATGTTTCCTTGTATTAAATGTTATAATTTAGCAATATAATGCTTATTAATAGAAAGTGATAATATGTTTAAAGCTCTGTGCTCCACTATGGGATCCAAATACTTCCTTTCAAGGTGCTTCAGAAAAAAATGTTTTAAAATGTTTCAGTATGCTTCAAAAATGCTAATTGTTTGACTCACACGTGATACAATGCATATACACTAGAAACACTTTATTTACAGACAATATTTTCCAAAACCCCTTGTGGATGCCTAAACTATGGATTGTACCAAACTGTTTTTTATACACTGTTTTCCCCATATATACATATATAACTATGATAAACTTTAATTCATAAATTAGTGACAGTAAGAGATGAACAAACATAACAATCATAAAATAGAATATTTATACGAATACACCGCTGGGTTCTGTGACACATGCCTGCAATCCAAGCAATTCAAGAGGCTAAGGCAGGAGGGTTGCAGGTTTAAGACTAGCCTCAACAACTTAGGGACACCCTGTCTCAAAATAAAATATAAACAATCAACGAGAATGTGTCCCATTGGTTAAGCACCCTGGGTTTAATCCCCAGTAACAAAAACAACAACAAAAATACACTGTAATAAATATTACAAAATTTTACTTTCAAAAAAAAATTTTGCATGTGATGTTGTGAGATGGTGCTACTCCTATGTGTTAAGAAGAAGTGAGATGAATGATGTGAATATTGTGACATAGTGTTAAACTACCATTGACTTTCCTACTTAAACGCAAGTACTGTGGTACCATCACAATCAATCTGATAACTGAGATGACTATCTAGTGACTAAAAAGTTGGTAGTACATACAGCATGGATATGCTGGACAAAGCAATAATTCATGTTCCACATAGGATGCAGAAGAACATAGTGGGACTACTCAGAATGGTATGTGATTTAAAACTTATGTTTATTTCTTGTATTTTATATTTAATATTTTCAGATTACTGTCAGCTGTGGGTAACTGAAACCACAGAAAGCAAAACCTTGGAATAAGGGTGACTACTGTATTAAGTATACGGAGTAATGGGTGTACAGGTTGAGATTATTCTTGTGCTGTAGATCCTTGTGGGTAATTTAGAGTTTGATCATATTTAAAGGACCAATGAGTCCTTGATGCATAATTGTATCAGTTTTTGTATTTTAAAACATTGCGAATCAAAGAAGATATTGCTTATCAGAATAAACTAATAAGACAAGCTAAGTTCTTTCCTTGGTGAATTGTTAATATTTGCCAGGAATAATTTGACAAATTGCTTCTTACTGTTAGGCTGTCAGTCATCTGCAAGACTCTCAAGTGAAGCATTTTTGGACTTCTGCTATTGTAATGATAAAAATAATAAGAATAACTTTATTACTCTCATGTAATCTTAATATTTCCATGTTCCTTTTTTAGTCATAATCATGTTCTTTGTGTGAGATTGAAAATAATTTATATATATATATATCAGTCAAAGTTGTGAAGGGACCTACACTCTGCTACCCTAATATCTTTTTCTGAGGTATTCTAAGCATGTTCTAGACAGTATCAGTATTCACTTTGAGCTACCAAAAAGTTAAACAAAATTGTCAGTCCTCTACTATTGTGTGAGGGTTTTTTGAAAATATATGAAACCACACATTTGCCTTATACTAATAAGATTCTCAAAAGATTTTACAAAATATAAATCACAATGTCATTTTTCACATACTTAGGGAAATGTGTTCATCTCACTCCAAGTTTTTCAACAGTTTAACTATTGAACAAAATTCTCTTTCTTCTATTTACATAATTTGTAGGCCCACAAGAAAACAAAATAGGTGAATTTAGCCCTCGCACCCAAAAAGAAAAACAAATCTAATAATGCTTTTTCTCTGGTTTCCTCTTTGTATCTTTATTCAAACCCTGCTTTGTGAACAATGCAGAAAGTGATTTTTTTTTTTTTTTTTGCCAGTGTTCAGGTTGTACCTTTATTCTCTAACAAATATTGAGAAGCATTCCTAGAAGGGGCAAAGAACTGCTAGTTACTTTGCTCTATTGAGAAATTTTTCTTTAGACTTATGGTAGACCACAAGACAGAAAATGAGCTGATTATTCAAAAGTTAATGATAGTGCAGAATACCTTAAAGTAAATGAACTATGTTCAGGCCTTATTCACTCTGGATTGTCTCTTCTCCACTAGAATTACTACTCAAACAGAAGTCAAAGCATTAAACAAACAAACAAACAAACAAACAAAAAACCCTCTTCTTCTTTGTGCATCTGAAGATTATATTCATTCTTCCAATTTATGTTGCAATTAAATTTGGGGCAATATAACTCTACAAATAATCACACCAGGTTTTCCTTTTTCATTAAAACAGTGCCATCTCCACAGGTAAAGGTAGACTATTTATATACATATATGTATATGTATATGGATTTTTATTTCAGAAGCAAGCTCATAAATAATGCATGCATTCTCTTTGCTTAATAAAGATTTGCTTTGGTATAGGCTATTGAGAAAGAGTTGAATGGTGAAATGAAACAATTAGCCGTTTTCAGTGCCCCAAATAAGTGCCTGTAAGGTAAGACAGAGTAGGTTGCCTGCTTTGTGCTATGTGTAACAAGTGTTCATGACATAGTGTGAAATACATGAACTTTGGCAGGTCTAGTATTATACTATCCTCAAAAATGTAGGGCTAACAGGAAAAAATGTGCTTCTAAGCAAAGAATGAGGCTGAAAAGACTATGGATGGTGAATGTAACACATGAATATTTATTGAGGGTATATTAACTCAAAATATATAAGAATCAATTTAAAAATTCCATGACTTAAACAAACCTGTAATGAAGATTTATATGCCAGACAAATATATTCAAGATTTGTGGTCATGTTAGTGAATATAACAAAAAAAAAATTCTGCCTTGTGGAGTTTACTTTCTAGTTAATAGAAAGAGGCAATAAACACACACACACACACACACACAAATAATGAAGTATTCTATGTGGAGATTAATGTTATAAAGAATAAAAAAAACAGGGAGGAGTCTGATGGGAGCATGGATAAGAGGCGGTGATATTATTTCAATTTTATATAGGTCAGCCCAGGAGGGATTCACTTACATGACTTTTGAGCAAAACCTATGAGAAGTTAAGGGAGTACATATGATCATAATTTAAGGATGAATGCTCTAGTCTGAAAAAGAACAACAACAATGAAATTATGAAAGCTGGAGTATAGTAAGTGAAGGACAGAGTAATAATGCATGAGGTTAGGGAGGTAGAAAGATATCATATCATATAGCATTATAGACAAGAGGTTTACAAACATTTTTTGTAAAGGAATAAGGTAGAAAATATGTTAGGCTCTGTTGTCAAAAGGATGAAATTGATGATACAGATATTTACATAACAAGATAGTGTTTACTACCCACTTTTTTATTGATGAAATAGAAAACATAATAAAATCTCAGTGCCATATTTTGTAAATACAGGTATATTAATGTTATGCTTTGGGTGGGAGGTGTCCCCCAAAATTCCTCTTAGACAATGCAGGAATGCTTGGAGGTGAAAAGATCAGATTATGATAACTATAACCTCATCAGTGGAATAATCTGTTTGATGTATTAATCATTTGGATGGACTGCTAGCTGGTAACTATAGGCAGGTCCTGCATGGCTAGAGGAAGTAGACCATGGGGAGTATGCTGCTGGGAACTATATTTTGTCCCTGGATCATCTCCGTACTCTGCCAACATAAACTGAGCAGCTTTCTTCCACCACAGAGTTCTACCATGATATTCAGTCTCACCGCATACACAGAACAATGTGGTCAGCTGACATGAGCTGAACCTCTTAAGCCATTGAACCAAAATAATTTTTTCTTCCTCTAAGTTGTTCTTGTCAGCTATTGAGGTAACAGTCATAAAAAGTTGACTAATACAACTTAATGAGAAGAATAACATCTTTTGTTTTCTGGAGGATGAAGAATATAAAATATTCCTTAACTTTATTCAAAGTTAATATTATCTGTCTTCACAATCAATTGCAAATATTTGTCTCTTTATGTTGATCTACACTGAGATTTTATGTACAGTCATGCATCACTTCACAATAAGGATATGTAATGAGAAATGCATCAGACATTTTTTTTATTGTATAGATATCATTAAGCATACTTATACAAACTAAAATGGATATGATGTCATTAGCTTGATATAGTCTTATTGGATTACTGTCATATATGGGGTCAAACACTGAATCATCATTGAACATCATTACACTGAAACATCATTATATATGACAAGTGATTGTATTTTATCATTAAAATGTTTGATTTTTCCACACAGGTATTCCTAAATACTGATATCAATTAAGGGGATTATGATTTTAGCATAAGAATTTCCATTTCTTAGAAGGCATCTATAGAATTATATTTGTTTTGCAATATTTGTCTTTTAACATGTCATTACATTCTCTATTAATCACTTCTAATTGGAGGTTAGGTGTAAGGTTCTCAGTAACACAATTCAGATTTTGAAAAAAAGAAATTATCTTTTGTGCTTGCATTAAAGTTCGAGAAATACTGCCAGCATTTTACTTTGAGTTCAAAAAATATGTCCACTAAAAATTTGTGGGGAAATGTAAATCTTAATTTTTTTTAACTTCTTACCAGATGGGAAATATATATATAGCATGTTTACATTAATTGTTATTAATAGGTTAATTTTCATCAAAATGATTATTATACCATAATTTTCACACACAAGTACTTCTTCACCTTGTAATTATAGATTGAATTCATTGAGTTGTTATTAAGTCTGAAGCACAAACTAATTCTCAAAACCTCTCAAATAGTGTTCAAACTTTTAATTCTCATGATGATTCAGTACAGAAGAATGAGTGAAATTTATCATTGACATTTGTTCAATAACATATGACAGATTAAAATATTTTTTTGGTAGCAGGGATTGAACCCAGGAACTCGATCACTGAGCCACATCCCCAGCCCTATTTTGTGTTTTATTTAGAGACAGGGTCTCACTGAATTGCTTAGAAATTTGCTTTTGCTGAGGCTGACTTTGAACTGAGATCCTCCTGTCTCAGCCTCCCAAGTCACTGGGATTACAAGTATGTGCTACCACACCCAGCCAGATTCAAATGTTTTCTACAGTTTACCTGCTTATGAATAATAAAATTAATATTCATAGGCTTTTAATACCTTATATTTTTATGAGCTTTAAATGTCTGTTCAACTAATCCTTGCTCTGCTTCATGCATATTTTTACCATCATCAATCTTTTTTTATTTTTATTTTTTAGTCATCAATGGACCTTTATTTTATTTATTGATACATGGTGCTGAGAATCAAACCCAGTGCCTCACCTATTCTAGGCAAGCTTTCTGCCACTGAGCCACAATCCCAGCCCACCATCATCAATTTTTACACATCCTAGCTGATTCCACTTCAGATTGTAGTAAATTAGTGCTTTCACCATGTTGAATATGTCCTTGCTGCTAGTGTTGTATGCAGGCTATTGTTGCAAGTTATTTTTTCATTGACTTCAAATTCACCATTATCTCCTGAAATAAATAACAACTAAGCAATTTAATTACATCTGTGGATGCATTAAAAGCCAAAGAAAACCACTTGGAATTATTGGATTTGTTTTTTAATTGACTATTGATAGGTACCAGTGTAGTTAACTAAGCAACTATTCTTACTAAAATGCTGCAGTCAAATCTAATTGCATTTACTCCCCATCAATTAGACGAATTCCCTTGTTTTGGCTAACTCATGAGCCACTCTGCAGCTTACTTTGCTAAAAGCAGCCCCATTTTCATTTTTTGCTTTTGTTAAATTCTACTGTGATAAAATAATCCATTCATTTATTTTTTTTTTAATTTTCCTGATTATTGCTTTGCTGTGAGTTAGGAATATTAGGATGAATGCTTAGTTTGATAATGTCAGCATATAATTTGTTCTTTTAGCACAGCCAGATTGTAATCTCAAAATAAACATGATGATTTCCCATATAACTCAATAACAAACAATTCACAATTCATTGTGCCTTAAAAGAATAATATTCAAGGTATACTTTCCTGCTTACTTACTTCAAAATTACATATATTCACTGGTAATAAAAATAAATAAAATGTATGTATGGTGACATATGTGACATTTAAAATATATCCAAGTTGTAACCACATCACTGTGATTTGTAGTGTACTGAAGAGAAGTATAAAATCACAGGATACTACATGTAATTTCTCTTACAATTATTAAATACTTATATTGTAGTACAAAAGCAGCCATGGGTAATACATAAATGAATGAGAGTGTCCCAATAAAATATTTATAGGCATTGGAATTTATGTATTGTTTACATATAATGAAATGCTATACTTATGTTATTATTTTCAACCATTTAAAAACATAATAAGAAAAAATAATTCTGAGCTCATGGGTCATGCTATAGGTCAGATTTGTCCCATGGGCCACGTTTTTCCATCCATATAATAGAATATAATAAAACTTTAATTTTTATTTTTATTGAAATTAGATGCCATTGGATAAGCATAGCAGATTAATTAAGTTAGTAGATTTATATTGTAACATAATTACTTTTCAATGTGGACAGAAAAAAGTTGTTTTAAAATTACTGTTCATTTTTTTTCTACCCATACTTAAAATCTACTAGTTTAGAATCAATAATAATAGTTAGGAAGGTATTGTAATAACAACTTTGAGTGATTATGGTACCTTAGGAAATGATGGTAGCAGAAGAGATGGCAAGTACTGGATAGTTTCTCTCTCTCTCTCTCTCTCTCTCTCTCTCTCTCTCTCTCTCTCTTTCTCTGTGTGTGTGTCACACAAACATAAAACCTATGCTTTATGTCATATATATATATATATATATATATATATATATATACACACACACACACAGATACATATGCATGTATATACACATATACATATAGTAAATATACACACATATATGAACATATATATGTGTGATATGTGTGTGTTATAAGACCTGATTATCATACTATTTTGAAAGATGCCATTAATAGAAATAAGGACTGGGGTTGTGGCTCAGTAGCAGAATGTTTACCTACAATGTGTGAGGCACTGGGTTCGATTCTCAGCACTGCATACAAATAAAATTATAAAGGTCCATCAACAACTAAAAAAGAATTTTAAAAAAGAAATAGAAATAAAATGATTTATTTTTTCTCAAATTGTACAGAAAATGTAACCATATAAACATATTTTTAGAATTCCTCCAAGGAACAGAAGGAGCAGTTGTAAGTAAAAGTTAGGCTTTATTAGTTTTAAGGAAAATCTGTCTCTGCAAATCATAGTTTCATGTTAGATTTAGATTATAAAGGAGTCAAGAATGGCATCAATGCTAAGTCGCTATCATTTCAAAATAGGTTGTTAAAATCAAAAGATATTTTTATAAGGATCATGGTAACCACAAAGCAAACCCCAGTAATAAACAAACCAAAAATACTAAGCAAGGAATCCAAAGAGTCTATGAAAGTAATTCACTTAACCTCCAAGGAACATTATAAGAAAGAAAGAGAGAAAGAAGAAACTTTAACGAAACTGGAAAACAAATTACATAATGGATATAGGAAGACCTTATCTATCAATAATGATCTTGATTATAAATGGATTAAATTATCAAATTAAAAGGCACAGAGTGACTGAATGGAGAAAAGAAAAAGACCCAACTCTATGCTGCTTACAAGAGACCTCACAAGAACACACATAAACTGAAAGTGAAGGGATAGAATAAAATATCCCATGCAATTAGAGTCGATAGAAATCAGGAGTTGCCATACTACTATTAGATAAAATAGACCTTAAATTAAAAGCAGTAAAAAAGACACAAGGAGAGTCATTGTATAATGATAAAGGGGATATTCAACAAGAGGAAATAAGAATTCTAAATATGTATGTGCTCAATCCATTGGTTGTTCAAAAGTACATTAAAATTTCCCAGCAGATCAAGAAATAAAACTGGAATGAGATTTTAAAAAAACTTCTTGAAACAAGTAAAATGGAAGTTGAGAGTGGTGGTGCATGCCTGTAATCCTAGTGGCTTGGGAGCTGAGATAGGAGGATTGAAGAGTTCAGAGCCAGCCTCCACAACTTAGTGAGGCCCTAAGCTACTCTCTGAGACCCTGTATCTAAATTAATATATATATATATATATATATATATATATATATATGTGTGTGTGTGTGTGTGTGTGTGTGTGTGTGTGCTGGGGATGTGGCTCAGTTGATGTTTCTGTGCCTCTGGGTTCAATCTCTGGTACAATTTTTTAATAAAAAAAGTAAAAATTGAGACAGAACATATGTGAATCTATGGGATATAGCTAAAGCAGTGCTAAGAAAGCAGTTTGTAGCAATCAATGTCCACATTAAAAAAAAAAATAGAAAGTTCTCAAATAAACAATCTACCACTAAATTTCAAGGAACTAGAAAAATAAGAACAAACTAAATCCAAAATAGTTCAAAGCATATACAAGTGAAATGAGACCAAAAATAACACAAAAGACTGATGAAACAAAGAGACAGTTCTTGAAAAGGTAAACAGAATCCACAAAAATCTTAGCTAGACTAAGAAACAAGAGACGACTTGAGTAAATAAAATCAAAGATAAAAAGTGAAATATCTCAACTGACACCACAGAAATAGAAAATATCATTACAGGTTATTATGAAAATGCCTCAAAATTGATAATCTGGAAGAATGTACAAATTTCTAGACATATATGCTTTATAAAGACTGAATAATGATGAAAGAACAGACCAACAACAAGTAATGAGAGTGAATAGGTAATAAAAGCCTTTCATCAAAGAAAAACCCAGGGCCAGATGGCTTCATTGCTCATTTCTACCAAAGATTCAAAGAACCAGTTTTCCTTCAATTATTCAAAAAAGTATAAGAGGAAGGAATTCTTCCAAATATATTCTATGAAGCCAGCAGTACCATGATACCAAAACCAGATAAGGACACAACAACAACAACTAAAGCAAATTACAGGCCAATATTCATAATGAACATAAATGTGAAAGTCTCCAATAGGTACTAGCAATCTAAATCCAATAGCACATTAACATGATTATTCATGACGTTCAATTGGGATTCATCCCTGGGATGCAAAAATGATTTAGAACATGCAAATAAATAAGTGTGATATGTCATATTAATAAGATGAAGGCCAAAAAAGATGGCCATCTCAACTGATGCAGAAAACGTATTTGATAAAATACAACATCACTTCATAACAAAAAACATTGAACAAATTAGGCATACAAGAAATGTACCTCAACATAATCAGGTCTATTTAATATAAGTCAACAGATAATATTATATTGAATAGGTGAAAACTGAAAACCTTCAAAGATATGGAATAAGACAATGATGCCTGCTTTCACCATTTTAATTCAACATAATGCTAGAAGTCCTAGCTAAAAAAAATTAGAAGAGAGAAAAATATAAAGGCATCCACATTGAAAAAGAAATCAAATTGTTACTGTTTGCAGATGATATGATCTTACATATACTAACCCCCAAATACTCCATGAAGAAATTGCTAGAAATAATGAATTAATTCAACAAAGTTGCAGGACATAAATTCAGCATATAAAAATCAGTGGCATTGCTATATGCCTGTAGTGAATTTTCTGAAATAGAAACCAAGAAAGTAATTCCATTTACAATTGCTACAAATTACCCAGGAATAAATTTAACCAAATAGGTGAAAGATCTCTATTGTGAAAAATTACAAAACATTGATGGAAGAAGCTGAAGAAGAGGACACAAAAATGTGTAAAAAACATCTCATGTTCAAGGATAGAAAGAATAACTTTTTAAATGTTCCTAATACCCAAAGCAATTTACAGATTTGATGCAATCCTTATTAAAATTGTAATGAAATTTTTCATAGAATTAGAAAAAATATACTATAATTCATAAGGAACCACCAAAAGCTCTAAATAGTCAAAGCCATATTAAGCAAAAAGGAAAAAGCAGGAAGAATTATACAACTTTACTTCAAAACATAGTACAAAGCTGTAGTAATTAAACAGTATGGTATTAACATAAAAATAGATACATAGATCAATGGAATAGAATAAAAAGCCAATATATAAACTCACACAATTATAGTCAAATGATTTTTTACAAAGGCATTCTGAACATGCTTTGGAGTTAGTACTGTCTACTCAATGAATTGTTCTGAGAAGATTGAATATTCAGAAGTAAAAGAATAAAACTAGACTACTATCTCTCACCGGTTGCAAAGAACAACTCATAATAGACTAAAGACTTATTTAAGACCAGAAACTATGAAATTACTAGAATAAAACAAAGGGCAAATGCTTTGGGACATTAGAATGGGCGAGAGAAATTTGGACAAAACCCCCAAACCATAGGAAACAAAAGCAAAAAAAAAAAAAAAATAGACAAATAGGATCACATAAAATGAACAAAGCTCCAACACAGCAAAAGAGACACTCAATTAGAATGCAGAGACAACTTGTAGAAAGGATAAAAAATATTTTCAAATTCTACATCTGAGAAGGGTTTAATATTCAGAATATATAAGGAACTCCAAAAATTCAGTAGCCAAAAAAAAAACCTCAAAACAAAAAATGATGACAAAAACCCAATCTGATTAAAAAATCAATAAGAGGTCTAAATAGATATTTCCCAAAAGAATACATACAAATGGCCAACAGGTTCATAAAGAATGTTTATTATCACTAAGTATCAGCAAATACAAATCTATGAGATCAAGTTTTTCAGATTCCACACATAAGGCATATTATGTGATAGAACCTCACCCTAGTAAAAATGGCTAATAACAAAAATACTAAAAGATATTAAGTGCTGAAAATAATGTGGAAAAAAGGGAATGCTTGCACACTGTTGGTGGGAATGTAACTAGTACCTGTATTATGGAAAACACTATGGAGTTCCTTAAAAAATTAAAATTAGAACTACCAAATGATCTAGCAATCATAGTCAGGCTATATATTCAAAGGAAATGGAGTTAGTATCTTCAATAGACATGTCCACTTCCATATTTACTGAAGTACTCTTCACAACAGCCATAAAAATGAATAAAATCCTGACATATGTGACAATGTAGATGGAATTGGAGATCACTATGTAAGTGAAATATACCCATAATCCAAGCACATGTACCACATGGTATGCCCCATGTGTGGCATAATCTCATAGATTTTGGGAATAGAGTGGTTGTTACCAGACACTGGAGACAGTAGGGTAGGGAAGGTTTGATCAATATGTACTAAGTTACAGTTAGTTAAGAGCAAGAAGATTTGGGGGCACTATTGCATACAATGGTGGCTACAGTTAACAATATAATTCAAAAATCCAGGAGAAAGGATTTTGAAAGTTTTTAACACAATGAAATGTTAAATATTTGAGGAGTGTTTATTTATCTTTTTCATCACTGTGAACAAAAGAGCTGACAAGAACAATGTAGAAGAGGAAAAGTTTATTTGGGGCTCATGGTTTCAGGGGTTTCAGTCCATAGACAATCAACTCCATAGCCCTGGGCCCAAGGTGAGACAGAACCTCATGGCAGAAGGTCACCATTGAGAAAAGCAGTTCATTGTGAAAAGCAGCTCTGCTCACCAAGTACAAAATAGAAATCCCAAAGGCACATCCCCAGTGACCCATTTGCTCTAGCCACACCTTACCTTCCCGTAGTCACTGCCCAGTTAATCCATATAAGTATATTTTTAAAAAATGATCAGGTTACACCTCTCATAATCTAATCATGTCACCTTTGAAAATTCTTGCATTGTCTCATACATGAGTTTTTGAGCAACACCTCATATCTAAACCATAACAAGGGGATAAACATAACAAGGAGATAAACATGCTTAACCATATTAAACATTCTATAATGTATACTTGTGTCTAACATTACACAGTACTCCATTAATACGTATAATTTGTGTTTGTGTATCAGGTAAATATATATATGTACATATATACGTGTGTGTGTGTGTGTGTATTTGGAACCAGAAATTGAACTCGGGGGTACTCAACCACTGAGCTACATCCCCAGCCCTATTTGTTATTTTATATAAAGACAGGAATTCACTGAGTTACTTAGTGCCTCACCATTGCTGAAGCTGGCTTTGAACTCACGATTCTCCTGCCTCAACCTCCCTAGCCACTGGGATTACAGGCGTTCACCACAATTCCCAGCTAAATATTTATTTTAAAAAATAAAACTTAAAGAAGAAAACACCTTCAGAGTTCCTGGCTTGTACAGCAGGAAAAGGGAGATGCCATTTATGCAGAAATATAAAAATGGAAAATGAGTAAATTTAGAGAAAGAGTTATCAATTTTGTATTAAGCACATTAAGTTTTTTCTGTTTTTTTTTAAAATGTTTGTGTGAGACATTGAATGATAATTATGTGTGATTTTGCTGTTCAGGAGAATGGTCATAGTCTGAGCTATAAATTTATTATCCAAGCATATATAGACAAAATTAAAGCCATTAGACTAGATTACATTGTTAAGGGTAGAGATATAAACACCTAAGTCTAGAGGTATTGCAAAAGTTGGATATTGAGGAAATAAGGATGAATCATCTGAAGAAAATCAAAAGTGGCCAGTGAATTAAGAACAAAGCAAAGTGGAGTACTGGGAGTTTGGGAAATAAAAGCCTCCAATATTCAAAAGTATATGTTACTCAAATAGAGCTTAAACTGGGGAGTCATTCTCTTCTTTACTACACAAATATGATCCTTAGATCAACGATCAGTTAATTGGTACAGAATTATAAATAAGTCACCTGAATACTCATAGACATGTAAATACAAATGCATTCATACTTATACCAAACTTGTCAAGATATGTTTTAAATTATAATGTTTGGGGACATATAAAGAATACACATCATTAAAGGCTATAGTCTTTTCTCTTATGATCATATGTATGTTTATATCTATACCCTTACCATATTTATTCACTGAAATCCCTCTCTGTACGCAAAAACCAAAGGTAAAGTATACAGAAAAAAAGGATCTGGTATCAAATAATGTGAAGCCACCCTCATCATTGCTGGCATTCTTAACTAGTTCTATTTTCTGCTATTTCTTTGTTCAGCTATCTTTCTCTCCAAAAAAAATTCCATATTGGTAAGAGGCAAATTTATGAATTGAATAGAGCACAATTTCCCTTTGGCTTTAACCTCCCTCTTCCCAAACAACCCTGAGGTCCAGCCCTCTTAGTGATCCATCTGTACTTCAAAGCTGTCTTCTACTACCCATCATTGCTCTACCTTGAAATTGTCATTTCTGTTCTTCTCCTCCATGAGACTTCTGAGTACTATATCTCTTTCCCTTAAAGGGAAATTCTCTGAGCTTTCTGAGAGGTCAGTTAGCTAATAGAATTTACTACAATGTGTTAATGTGTTCACCACAGAGAATCAGGCACATCAGAAGCATTTTAACAGTGTTATTTTTAAAGCAAATGTACAGCTTGAGTTTTCTAAACTGTTAGAGCTTAGAATGCTTAGTATTTCAGAGCAAAGACGAAGAAAAGACAAAATTCAAAAAAAGAAGATATTCTTAGGTAAGAGAAAAATGACAGTGCCCTGAAACATCACCAACTTAGTAGCTTCCTATTTAACTTACTTAAAGGAACCGCCTGAAAGAGCAGATACAATTTAAATGGTTTCCTATATCCAGTGTTGGAAGGTAAGCTTATACAAGAGGAATGGAAAGAAACTATCCGAAGATTGTCTGAGACCAATGGTCAAACCACTAGATTGATTTTTCTGACTCTGAAAGAAAAAAAAGTACTAGGAGATATTCCTTAAATGGCAAGATTAAATCACCACAGGTCTTTATGACTTCCACATTTTTTATAGGAGTTTGTTTAGGTTTATGATTCAATCTGAGTTAACATTTGCATATGATGTGAGGTAAATTCAAGGGCCCTCTTTTTTAATATAAATGTCCAATTGTTCTTGTAAATTTTCTTGAAATAATGATGCTTTCACCTTTTAATATTTTGACACCATAGACAAAAAAACAGTTAATCATATTTCTGAACTTTAAATTCTATTCCATTGTGCTACATGTCTATCTTGAGATTAATTCCACAGTCTTAATTACATATGAGATCAAATAATATAAGTCCTCCATCTATTTTATTGTTTTTCATAATTATTTCTCTATTCTACCTTTTCAATATTTCAATTGTAGAATTAGCTGGTCAATGTCTACAATAAAGCAATTAGAATTTTAATTATTATTGTGTTTAAACTATATATCAATGAAAGAAGAAAGACATCCTAATAATATTGAGTCTTCCAATCTATGAAGAAGGTATATGCCATTTTTTCATTTTTAAATTTGTTCTAATTAGTTATGAATGACAGTAAAATGCATTTTGACACATCATACATATATGGAGTATAACTTCTCATATAATATGCAATCCTATCTGCATATAGGGTCATAGTGTCTGATTCATTCTATTATCCTTCCTACCCCCACACCCCATCCCCTCCTTTTCACTCTCTTCTAATTCAAAGTTTCTTTATTCTTTCCTACCCCCACATTGTGAATTAGCATCTGTATATCAGAGAAAACTTTCTACCATTGTTTTTTTTGGGGGATTGGCTTACTTCACTTAGCATGATATTCTCCAGTTCCATCCATTTACCTGCAAATGCCATCATTTCATTCTTTTTTAAGGCTGAGTAATATTGCATTGTGTTTATATATACATATCACATTTCTTTATCCATTCATCTGTTGAAGGACATCTAGGTTGGTTCCACAGTTCAGATATTGTGAAATGAATTTCTATAAACATTGAGGTGGCTGTATCATTGTAGCATGCTGATTTTAGGTCCTTTGTGTATAAATCTAGGAGTGGGATAGCTGGGTCAAATGGTGGCTTCTTTCCAAGTTTTCTGAGGAATCTTCATACTACTTTCCATAGTGTTTGAATCAATTTGTAGTTCCACCAGCAAAATCTGGGTGTGGAGGACTCATTCCCCTCTGGGAAGCTCTTAAAAATCTTAGTAAAAGAACAGCTCCTTCCTTCTTATCTATTTTTTCATCCAAACCACTATTTTCATTCATTTCAACTCATCAATCCTTGCTTAGAGTTGTCCAAATTACACTAAAGGTAAACTGATTAAAATGTTCTTCTAATGGAGTTGGCTGATATGGAGGCAACATGTCACAGACATACTTATCAGAAAATCCTTATTTCTAAGAAACCCTTTCAGATGATGGGTCTAAAATACCTAGTATGTGTACTATATTATAAAATATCTAGATAAGAGCTCAAGACACCTTTTATACATGTTCCAGGTAGAGATTCTTACCTGCTTTATCCACTCACCATCCAAAAGGAGCTGCTCAGAGCATATTTCCACTCTCTAACCCCTAAGAGATGCTATCTGAATATCTGGCCTCAGTCGCCATGCTTTCATGACAATGAAGATCTATAGGCAGAACTGCAATTTCTCAATGCTTCAAAATATCTTGGTTCAGGGCAAAACCAGATTGCTCTTCACTGGAGTCCCACCTTCTCATACCTCCTTTAAAAGTACATGAGTGTACCTTTCCCTCCTTCTTCCTTGCCAACACATATTGTTGCTTATATTCTTGTTAATTGGCATTCTAACAGGAGTGAGATGGAATCTCAGCAAAGTTTTAATTTGCATTTCTCTAATTACTAGAAATGTTGAACATTTTTTCATGTATTTGTTCACTATCCATATTTATTCTTCTGTGAAGTATCTGTTCATTTCCTTCGCCCATTTATTAATTGGGTTATTTGTTTGTTTGTTTTTTGGTGTAGAGTTTTTTTGAGTTCTTTATGTATGCAGAAGATTAATTCCCTATCTGAGGTGCATGTGGTAAAGATTTTCTCCCTTTCTGTAGGGTCTCTTTATGTTACTAATAGTTTTCTTTGCTGAGAAGAAGCTTTTTAGTTTGACTCCTTTCCATTTATTTATTCTTTATTTTACTTTTTGTACTTTGTTAAGGATGTCAATTCCTAAGCTGAAGTGGTGGAGATGTGGGCCTACTTTTTCTTCTGTTAATTGCAGAGTCTCTGTTCTATACCTACATTTTTGATTCACTTTGAGTTGAGTTTTCTGCAAGGTGAGAGATAGGGATTTAATTTACTTTTGTTACATATGGTTTTCTAGATTTTGCAGCACCATTTGTTGAAGAGGATATCTTTTCTCCAGTGAATGTTTTGGTGCCTTTGTCTAGTATGAGACAACATTATTTATGTGAGTTTGTCTCTATGTCTTTGATTCTCTACCATTGGTCTTTGTCTGTTTTGATGCCAATACCATTTGTTTTTGTTACTCTGGATCTGTAGTATAGTTTAAATTCTGATATTGTGATACCTTCTGCCTTGCTTTTCTTGCTAAGGATTTCTTTGTTTATTCTGGGTCTCATTTTTCCAAATGTATTTTATGATTGCTTTTTGTAATTCTATGAAGAATTAGAAAATTCTCTGCAATAATTTATATTTATAACTATAGAAAATTTATTTATCTTTATTCAGTTTATACTTTAGTATTTAATATTTATTTGCTATAGTGTTATTTTTAAATTTTTATTTTCCAAATTTACCTGTGAAGGATATAGAAATACAACTGTCTTTGGTATGTTGATTTTATATTCTCATAGCTTGCTAAATCCATTCAATAGCTCTAGTACCTTACTTGTATATTTCTGGTTTTCTCTATAAATGATAATATCATATGCAGGCGAAGACTCATTAACTTTTTCCTTTCTGATCTAGATGCCTTTTTCTTATTTTTCTCTCATTATTGTACTGCTAAGAACATACAGTAAAATGTTAAATTGAAATGATGAGAGTTCACAACATTGCCTTTGTCATGCCTGATGCTGTGCTAAGCCTACTGAAGCATAACTTTCTTTTTTGTTTTTATTTCTCTTTGTTGTTTTAATAGTTTCCATTGCTCTCTTCAATTCATTAGTATCTTGTTAGTATCTAATCTATTATTAATACCACCAAACATGCTTTTAAATTCAGATCTTACATTTTTCATGTCTAGATATGCAATTTTAGTCCTTTTGTTTCTTCCACAACTCTATTTTGCCAATGCTTTTCTCTACCTTCCTATATACAAAAAAGGGTATATAATAATTATTTGAATGCCCCTTCTAGGTATTTTGCTTCATTTATTGTGAATTTTTTTTCATTGACTGTTTTGCTATCAAAGTTCATATTTTCCTTTTTCTTTGCTTGACTACAAAATTTTTATTGAATCTTAGACATTGTGAATTTTATATAATTAGTGCTAGATTATTTAGTATTCCTTTAAATTTTAGAACTTTGTTTTGGGAGACAGTTAATTTGCTTGAAAATACTTTGGTCCCTTTGTGTCTTGCTATTAATTTTTAACAAATCCAGAATAGTTTTCAGCTTAAAGCTAATGTGGCCTTACAACTGACACAAAAATTATTCTGATGATTCCATTTGATTTTTGAGATTTTAAAGTTCTTGTCACATGGTTTAATGGAACATAAACTATTTTAAGATTTATGTAAGCTCCAGGGGTTTTTTGGCTTGTTCCTTTTGGCTGGTTCTTTCTTGGACAAAAAGCTATAGATTAATATGTAGCCAAAAACTCAAGGGAATACTTCTGTAGATCTTCAGGAGTTTCTCTTTCTGGGTAACTTTGTCCTCTATAATATTGTGATATTCTACCCTATGAATTCCAGTGGCTATAATTTCTCTGATAAATTTTATCTCAGTTTTTTGAGAATGTCAGGATCTGTTTGAATTCCCCATTCTACAACCTGGAAAATCTCTCCAGACAGCAAGCTGGATCAAGCATAGAATTTACCTCATTTTTACATTTCTTTCAGAATTAACAGGTCTTTACTTTTGCTTGTATAATAATTTAAAACCCATTGTTTAAATATATTAGTTGGTTTTAAATTTTAGGGCAAAAATATAAGTCTGGAACTTCTTGTTTCATTATAGATGGAAGTGTAATTATAGTTGAATATTTTGATGTGACAAAAAATAAAATGAAACCCACACTTAGATTTTATTTGAACTACCATTTATTAAATCATACATGTGTATAGTTAACAAGAAATTACCCAACTCTTTCTAGTTCTAATAGCAGATTACCCTATGAAGACACAATAAAAACTTACAGCAAACCTGTGTTTGTTTCATAGAGGTCAGTATAATCAGTTCTTGGGACCTTTCTTGAGACTGTTTTTTGTAACTGTGCCATGGTAAATTTCACTTGCTATATTAATTCTTTTCTTTTTCTTTCATTTCCTACTATCAAAGACTTAAATCAAACACTTGTTTTATTCAAGTGCATATGTTAGATTTGTTTGATTTAGTCCTCTCTCTCTCTCTCTCTCCACACACGCACGCGCGCGCACACACACACACACACACACACACACACACACACACCACATACATAAAAGTAAACAGCAAAGCAAATGAATAATATTAGGCTACCCAAATGAACAATACAATTTACTTAAATTACAGTACCTTTTCTGAAGTGATTGAGATGGTCTTCTACTTGTGAACTAATTTTCTATCTGCATTTTTACTTTTCTTTGGATCTTCAGAGCTTCCATACTTTATTTTTCTAGATATTCACATTGATTCATAGGTGAGATTGTCCCTTTTCCAAACTACAATTTACCAGAATGATGAAATCATGAATGCTGAGTGACATTTAAAAATGATACTTTAGATTATATTTTTCTTATTTGTGATTTATGATGGGAATATACTATGTAGGAAATAATTTCAATTTCAAACCTTTTTTATATTTCCAAAGGTTTTATTGAAAACATCTTGGCATAACATGACTACCAGTTTTCCTCAAGAAGAGAATTTTTTTAAAGAGACAGACAGAGAGAATTTTAATATTTATTTTTTAGTTCTCGGTGGACACAACATCTTTGTTTGTATGTAGTGCTGAGGATCGAACCCAGGCCGCACGCATGCCAGGTGAGCGAGCTACCTCTTGAGCCACATCCCCAGCCCAAGAAGAGAATTTTTGAATGTGGATATAAATCTTGAGTCATGATAAGGAGTGAGAGTGAGAGATGGCATTCTCTCACCCTGGTCCAGGTGCTGACCTTTATGTAAATGTTCAAAGCTTTCTGTTCAGTCGAGACCCTATGAGTGCAGCTTTAAAATGCCATTATCCCAAAGTCAAAGAGCATATTCATAATGGGAATGGAATTAATCCGTGTGCTCCCTGGCAGTAAAGCACTCTGATATTAGTATTCCACATTTGAATGTGTACTTTAAAAAATATTACTGATTTAAATGTTGATACTGTAGAATTTACTTCTAAAACAAGACATAAGAGTAATTTAAAATTCAGCAAATGTTTAGTTTAATTTTTATATTAAGGAAATTTAAGCCTATATCATGCATAAGAGATCCACATATAATATTACATCAAAAAATCCCATAGGTTAAATTTACATTAAGCCATATCTGACTTTATAATCAATTTTATATTCTATGCAATATGATTTGCAATGAAGAGAGAAAGTCACCTGTATATTTTGGCTATTTCAACAAGATATCAAAAGTCTATTTAATTTATTTAATTCTGGCTAGATACTACAGCTGAACTCTTTTCTTCAAATTTGCTTTCGAAATGTGACTCAAGACATAATTACTGTATAACATCTTTTTTATTTATCAGTTAAGCTGGTTATTTCTACTATTTTTTTCTAAGTGGACAGTATATTATATTCAAAGTTTATGAAAACCAACTTACTGAAATATGAAATTCATTCTGAAATCAATTTTCAGTTGGTTTTGAAGACTATAATTTTTTAAACTGGTAAAACAAAATTATTTCTTAATTAGAAAGAAACCAGTACTAGAAGTTATCTAACACAGTCAATTTATAAGAAGCCAGTAGAAAAAAAAATACATCTACATCTGGTTGTGAGAAATACTATTGGATCAATAAAAGCAAGGATGATATTTTAAGACATATTTTTTCAGTTCTCAAGAAGGACATAGAGTTATCATGCTCAATAAATAATCAATTGTCAAATAGTGAGATAAAATATATACAAGTTATGATTCTTCTCAAAAGTTTTCTAAAATGTATTTGGAGACTGATTATACATAAAAATGAAAACTAATAGTTCAAAGTAAAATCTTCTATTAACAGTAATATGTCTAGGAAAACAAAGGTAGATGTTATTCCAATGGACTGGTATACATAGCAAAAACTTTATCAATGAATTCAAATTAAAAGCTGGATCTAGAAGGATGGCTGGTTATTAAGTAAATGGAAATGAAGTACAGCATTCAAAGCCAAAAGCATCAAATTAGCAAAAACAGAGACAGATGAAGAGTTCACTCTTCTAGGACAGAAGAATCATCTAGAGAAGAAATGAGAAAGATAAAAATTTTTAGTTTTTCACTTCTACCAAGTTATTAACCAAATCAAGCACAGGTTTTTGGGAGCTTCCCATTCTAGAAAATATGATTTACAATATAAAGTCATGAATACATTTCATACAGTGGAATGACAGTTATAAAATAAATGATGCTTTCAGAAGGTTAATCTTGCAGCACACTCTACTATGATTTGGACAAGAAAAACACTTACAATAAGACAAATTAGAAGATTAAAAAATATAGTCCCATGTTTGTGACTGTTATGTCATGGACTATATTATAAGGAGTGAAATTGGAAAGTTAAGAATTCCATAAACCCTCATAAAACTCATAAGAGTGATTGACTGGACATGGTGAAGACAGGGGAGTTAGAAGAAAATAAGAAATGAAAGACAATTTATATATCGGGGAAAACTACAAATTTAGAGTCAAGAAACCTGAGTTGTCCTTAAAGCCCTGAAGTGACTTATGAGAATTTGTTTTACCTTTCAGTACCTCATGCTCCCTTTTGGTTTTATATGTTCTATGATTCTATGTATGTGAATATCCTGAGTAAATGTAGGCATCATTGAAAATAGACAATATATGCCTCCCCCCAAAACAAACAAAAATCACAAACAATCGATACTTCAGAGGAGAGAGACATTGTTTTAGTTTGAGAGTATCCGAAAGTTAGTTTACAGGAGGTAATATTCATTGTGGGTTATTAACAGTACACAATAAGTATGAATTGTGATGTATGAAAAGGAATTCCAGGAGCATAATGCTAAAATAAATGAGTAATATGCTGATACATATCAAACAATGATCAATACAAAGTTAATATAACACATTTATTGATGAATATGATTTTGTAAGGATTAAAATGATTCTTCCTGAGTTTCAGTTACAGAACTGTGTGTTACATAATTTGTTAATCTATAAACTGGAAATAATTATGCTTATC
This sequence comes from Urocitellus parryii, assembly GCF_045843805.1. Classification (NCBI taxonomy): domain Eukaryota; kingdom Metazoa; phylum Chordata; class Mammalia; order Rodentia; family Sciuridae; genus Urocitellus; species Urocitellus parryii. Next base: position 56,539,813 of record NC_135547.1, read on the forward strand.
TCATGAGTATTTAATTAGGGACATATGATGCTTAGAGGGATTGAATAAGATACCTGAGGTCATTTAATTAGTAAGGGACATAAATGGAGTTTAGAACCTGCATATATAAAATATATCTGATTTCTGCTCAACTATGGTATCTTTCATTATGCTTCATGGTAATTAGACTTAAAATATTTAGCATTTTATATTCATATCTAAACTCCATTTAATTTTTACACAGATAAACAACCTTTTAAGTTTTTTTTTCTAACTTAGAAATACTTAAAATCTTATTGCAAAACAGATTTACAAATGAAAATCACACTCAATATCAATGTTAGGGAATACTAACTTTGAACCATATTGAAGTTACCTTGTTCAAAATAACTCCAGTTTTTCTCATTGGTTTTCAGTATGAAAAACAAAACACATCATTTCCAGAGCTTTATAAGTGAAGATTCAAATATCTTTATCATCATATGGAGACATAGACACATTGATATTACCCTTTCACAATGAAATCTATGATTCTTTCTTCAATGCTCCTAAACTGCAGTTCCCTGTTTTATTGTCATATATGTCCTCTAGACTAGTCAGTGCTATAGTCATGCTCACTTTCTATACTATCATCATTTTCCAAAACACACAAACCTTACAAGAGGCCTATGGATCATTTTTCACAGCTACTTGTGTGTCTGGGAATGGAGTCAGTAGAGTTTGAGACAATAGAAATAGTAGATCAAGGCTGGGGTTGTGGCTCAGTGGTAGAGCACTTGCCACCTAAAAATAAATAAATAAAAGTATTGTGTTCAACTGCAACTTAAAAACATATTTTTAAAAAATGAAATAGTAGATCACAGAACTGTTATTTGCCAGAGAGCAATAACATATTAATTATGCTGCAGAGTAACAAATATACCCATTCCATGGATAATAAGGTAAGGGAAGGAGACTGGGAATTTTGGGCAGAATATGGGAATTGGTAAGTTAACACATTTTGTTCCATTATGATAGATGTGGTACAGCTATAAAAACTTACAAATATGATATACTTATATAACAATGAAAAGAATATAATTCTTTTAATATGATTATGATTATATTGATTAATGTTAATTAATATAACATGTAAAATATAGATCATGATTGCCAGCCTATTTTAATGAACCTTTGCGAATTTTGTTGAAATATTCAGAGTTTAAACTTGGGATTTAATGGATTAAGACAAGGTCTACTAGAAAGGACCAACCTAATCCCATTTTTTTCACTTCTATCTTTTTGTTACTTGAATATTACCATCTCACCAAAGTCAACTGTTATCAGGGCTATAATACAGGGGCATATCATCAACCTAAAGTTAGAAAACTCAGCAAATGGGCCAAATTGACTCTACTTCCAGTGTTTGTTCAATCCATGAGTTAAAAATAGTTTTTATATTTTGTAAATAGTTGAAAATAACTAAAAGAAGCATAACATTTCATGATGTAAAATTTCTATGAAACACAAATATCAGTTTTATGATATAGTTTTTTCCTGAACACAGCCACATCATTCATCAATTTTCTTTTAAAAAATACTTTTAGTTTTAGATATACACAATGTATTTATGTTACTTATTTATTTTTATGTGGTGCTAAGGATCAAACCCAGTGCCTCCACACATGCTAGACAAAAGCTCTACCACTGAGCTACAACCCCAAACTCATTCATCCATATTCAGTGAATGATTTTTTGTTTTGTAACTGCAGATTTGAGTCTATGCAACAGACTATCTGTGGCATTCTTATCATTTATCAATGCTACTATAAATCCCCATAATGCAGTTATTAGCATAAATGCCACATGTATCATGTATTTGTGAAAAAGATATTTTCAAAGATTAAATACATATCTCCTTATAGATTAACATTAACCAATGATATTTTATATCAATATTAGTGACACAGAACTTTGAACTTTAGTTAAATGAAATGTTATCTCTCCTCCCCAATTACATTCTTCTCTTTCAGAGATTTGTAAGAAAAATTGTTTTTAATCATTACCTTTTTAATTCTATCAGTGAAAAAATGGAGGATATATTTTTTTCATTTTTATATTTAAGTACATTCACAGTATTGTCAATTTTGCCTCTTGGCCTACAAAGCTTAAAACATTTATGCAGGGCACGTGCCTATAATCCAGCAATTTTGGCTAGCTACAGTAAATTTAAAAAAAAAGAATAAAATTGCCTTTTGATGTGGCTAAGCATTAGAGCACCCCAGTGCCCTATGTTCAATCCCTGGTACTGGAAAAGAAAAAGGTGCTACCTGTCCCTTACAGAAAATATATATATATATATATATATATATATATATATATATATATATATATATATATAATCTCTTTTATATAATGTTGGAGAATTTATAAAGAAAAAAGAATCTAGAAATGCTGGTAAGTGTTCAAAACTAGCATTTTGGGGTTTTATTTTCTGTTTTTCCATTTTCTTTCACTAAAATACTAAGAAACATGCTATAGATTTTAAAGAACTCAAGTTATTTTTGACATTGTTAAGAAATACCAGATACCAAAAAAGTTTGGCACAGTAGCCCACACCTGTAATCCTCACAGTTCAGGGGAGTGAGGCAGAAGGATCACATGTTGGAAGCCAGCCTCAGCAATTTAGTGAGGCCCTATTCAATTTAGCAAAATACTGGCTCAAAATAAAAAATAAAAATTGGGCTGGGGATATTCCTCAGTGGTTAGTCCCCCCAGGTTCAATTCCTGTTACCAAAAAAAAAAAAAAAAGCAACACAACAACAACAGAAGTGAACCAAAAGAGGTATAAGAGAAACAAACATGTGCCATTAAAAAGTTTGAAGTTAGAGACTGCCCACAGGAACCCATGAGTGATCCAGACTCTCAATAGGTGGGCTCATCCCTTCCCTGGCGGGGCAGATACCTCCAGAGCCTAGCTTTTGGGTCAGGACCACCCCTTCAACCAGCAGACTACAGTGGGAGGTCAAGCCCAGCAGCCCAGATCCACCCACAAATGCCTGTGCTGGACCCAGGTGCATAGCAGGCCCAGTCCACCCCTCCCCAGGTGGGTAGACACCCAACAGAGCCTAGCCTCAGGAGCAGGACCTCCCCTTCCGACCAGCAGACTACTATGGGAGGTCAAGCCCAACAGCCCAGATCCACCCACACCAACTTAAGTAGGACTCAGATCCAGGATGCAATAACATTCATTGAGGGACACCAGCAGGGTCTGGAACCCAACATCAAGGTGAGGTACAGAAAATCTGCACGGGTACTACAGGAATATAGGAAAGAAACTGTAATATCTCAGCTACACACTGCAAGAAAGTAAGACACATAGACAACATGAAAAAACAAGGGAAGAAAGTTCCCCAAACAAACTAGGACACTAAAATAACTGCAAAGTTGATGAAATGTCAGAGAAGGCATTCAGAAGGTTCATGATTAAAATGATCTGTGAATTAAAGAATGACTTAAATGAGCAAAGAGAGGCAAAAATTGATCACTCCAACAATGGGATAAGAAAGCAAATACAGATAGCAAAAGATTACTTCAAGAGAGAGATAGAGACTCTGAAAAAAAAACTGTCAGAAATCCTTCAAATGAAGGATACAATAAATCAAATAAAAAACTCAATAGAAAGCATAACCAACAGACTAGATCACTTGGAAGACAGAACTTCAGATAATGAAGACAAGGTATACAATCTGGAAAATAAAGTTGATCACACAGTGAAGAAAGTTAGAAACCATGAACAGAATTTCCAAGAATTATTGGACAACAACAAAAGACCAAATCTAAGAGTTAGTGCAATAGAGGAAGGCATAGAGTTTCGAACCAAAGGAATGCACAATCTCTTCAATGAGATAATATCAGAAAATTTCCCAAACATGAAGAATGAATTGGAAAACCAAGTACAAGAGGCTTAAAGAACACCAAATGTACAAAATTACAACAGACATACACCAAGGCACATTATAATGAAAATGCCTAGTGTACAAAATAAGGAGAGAATCTTTAAAGCAGAAAGAGAGAGGAATCAGATCACATATAGGGGAAGACCAATTCGTATCTCAGCAGATTTCTTAACCTAGATCCTCACAGCCAGAAGATTGTGGAACACATACACCAAGCTCTGAAAGAAAATGGATGCCAACCAAGAATCTTATATCCAGCAAAACTAAGCTTTAGATTTGATGATGAAATAAAACCTTCCATGATAAACAAAAGTTAAAAGAATTTACAACTAGAAAGTCTGCACTACAGAACATCCTTAGAAAAATATTCCAAGAAGAGGAAATAAAAAACAATGATGAAAATCAGCAGAGGGAGGGAATACAATAAAGGAAAATCTAATCAGAAGAGAAATTAAGTCACATTAAATACCAAAAATAAACAAAAATGATTGCGAATACACATCATGTATCAATAATAATGGCTTAAACTCACCAGTCAAAAGACATATACTAGTAGATTGGATTAAAAAAGGACCCAACAATATGCTTCCTCCAAGAGACTCGTCTCATAGAAAAAGACATTTACAGACTCAAAGTGAAGGGTAGGGAAAAATCATATGACTCATATGGTCTGTGGAAGAAAGCAGGGGTTTCCATCCCAATGCCAAATAAAGTAGACTTCAAACCAAAGTCAATTAAAAGAATAAAGAAGGACACTACATACTACTCAAGGGAACCATACACCAACAAGTCTTAACAATTATAAATATATAAGCCCCCAAACAATGGAGCAGCTATGTTCATCACACAAACTCTTCTCAAGTTCAAGAGTAAAATAGACCATAACACAATAATTTTGGGTGACTTTGACAAACCTCTTTCATCATTAGATACATATTCCAAACAAAAACTGAACAAAGAAACTATAGAACTCAATAATACAATCAATAACAGACTTAACTGACATATATAGAATATTCCATTCTTCAAGAGAGGATATACTTTCTTCTCATCAGCACATAGATTCTTCTCTAAAATGGACCATATACTATGCCACAAAGCAACTCTTAGCAAATATAAAAAAGTAGAGATACTACCCTGCATTCTATGGGATCATAATGGAATGAAATTAGAAATCAATGATAAAATAAGAAATAAAATCCACTTTAACACATGGAGACTAAATAATATGCTACTGAATGAACAATGGGTTACGGAAGACATCAAGGAGGAGATAAAAATTTAGAGGTGAATGATAACACAGATACAACTTATCAAAATCTCTGGGACACTATGAAAGCAGTACTAAGAGGAAATTTCATTGCATGGAATTCATTCCTTAAAAGAAGAAAAAGACAAAAAATAAATGACGTAACACTACATCTCAAGGCCCTAGAAAAAGAAGAACAAATTAAACCAAAAGCAGCAAAAGACAGGAAACAATTAAAATCAGAGATTAAATCAATGAAATTGAAACAAAAGAAACAATTGAAAAACTTGAGAGGACAAAAAGTTGATTCTTTGAAAAAATAAATAAAATTGATAGACACTTAGCCATGCTAATGAAGAGAATAGAGAAAACTCAAATCAGTAACATGTGATATAAAAGGAAATATCACAAAAGTCACTACAGAAATACAGAAGATAATTAGAAATTAATTTGAAAACTTGTATATATAACAATAAAATAGAGAATATTAAAAGCATTGACAAATTTCTAGAGTCATATATATTTTCCCAAATTGAATCAGGATGTTGTACACAATTTAAACAGATCAATTTCAAAGTGACAAAATAGCAGACACCATCAAAAGTTTACCAACCAATAAAAGTTCAGGACCAGACAAATACACAGCCTAGTTCTGCAAGATCCTTAACAAAGAACTAATACTAATACTCTACTTCTGGAAATAGAAAAAGAGGGATCACTTCTAAGCTCATTCTATGAGGCCAATATCACCCTGATTCTAAAACCAGGCAAGACAAATAAAAACAAACAAACAAACAAACAAACAAAAACTTCAGACCAATATCTCTAATGAACATAGATGCAAACATTTTCAAGAACATTCTGGCAAATCGAATACAAAAACATATCAAAAATATCATGCACCATGACCAAGTGGGATTCATTCCAGGGATGCAAGGTTGGTTCAACATAGGGAAATCAATAAATGTAATTCATCACATCAATAGACTTAGAGATAAAAATCATATGGTAATATCAATAGATGCAGAAAAAAACACTTAACAAAATACAGCACCCCTTTATGTTCAAAACACTAGAAAAACTATGGATAACAGGAACATATCTCAACATCATAAAGGCTATCTATGCTAAGCCCCAGGCCAACATCATTCTAAATGGAGAAAAATTGAAGGCATTCCCTCTAAAAACTGGAACAAGACAGGGATGTCCTCTTTCACCACATCTATTTAATATAGTTCTTGAAACACTGACCAAAGCAATTAGACAGATGAAAGAAATTAAAGGGATACACATAGGAAAAGAAGAACTCAAATTGGCACTAATTGCTGATATGATTGTGTAACTGGAAGCCCTAAGTGTTCCACCAGAAAACTTCTGGAACTAGTAAATGAAGTTAGCAAAGTAGCAAGATATAAAATCAACACCCATAAATCAAAGGCATTTCTGTATGTCAGTGTCAAACTCTCTGAGAGGGAAACAAGGATAACTACCCCATTTTCAATAGCCTCTATAAAAATGAAATACTTAGGAATCAGCTTAATGAAAAAGGTGAATGATCTATACAATGAAAACTACAGAACCATAAAGAAAGAAATCAAAGAAGACTTTGAAGATGGAAAGATATACCTTGCTGTTGGATAGGCAGAATAAATAGTATCAAAATGACCATAATTACAAAAGCACTATACAAATTTAATGCAATTCCGATCAAAATCCCAATGACGTTCTTCATAGAAATAAAAAAAAGCAATCAGGAAATTCATCTGGAAAAATAAGAGACCCAGAATAGCTAAAGCAATCCTTAGCAGCAATAGAGAAGCAGGTGGCATCGCTATACCAGACCTTAAACTATACTACAGAGCAATAGTAACAAAAACTGCATGCTATTGACACCAAACCAAACTGTTAGACCAATGATACAGAATAGAGGACACAGAGAATAACCCAAAAAACTATAATTATATTAGACAAAAGGTACCAAGAACATGCAATGGAGAAAAGGTAGCCTCTTCAAGAAATGGTGCTGGGATAACTGGAAATCCATATGCAACAAAATGAAATTAAACCCCCATCTCTCACCACAATTCATCATGCACAAAACTCAACTCAAAATGGATGAAGGACTTAGGAATACAACCAGAGGCACTGCATCTAATAGAAGAAAAAGTAGGTCCTAATCTCCATCATGTGGGAATTGGCCCCACATTCCTTAATTAGACTCTTGTGGTGCAAGAATTAAAATTGAGAATCAATAAATGGTATAGACTCAGACTAAAAAGTTTCTTTTCAGCAAAAGAGACAATCTGTGACATGTAGAGAGAGCCTACACCTTGGGAATAAATGTTTACCCCTCACACATTAGATAGAGCACTAATCTCTAGGGTATATAAAGAACTCAAAAATTTGAACTCTGAAAAACAATAAAAATTAAACCCAATCAATAAAAGGGCCAAGGAACTGAACAGACACTTCTCACGAGAGGATATTCTGTCAAGCAACAAATACATGAAAAAATGTTCATGACCACTACAATTAGAGAAATGCAAATAAAAACCACTCTATAATTTTATCTCACTCTAGTCAGGATGGCAGCTATTATGAACACAAACAACAATAAGTGTTGGTGAGGATGTGAGGAAAAAGGCACACTCATACACTGCTGGTGGGATTGCAAACTGGGTGCAGCCAATATGGAAAGCAGTATGGAGATTTCTTGGAAATCTGGGAATGGAACTAACATTTGACCCAGCTATTCCTCTCCTCAGACTATACCCTAAAAATTTAAAAACAGCATACTACAGGGACAGAGCCACATCAATATTTATAGCAGCACAATTCACAAGAGCTAAACTGTGGAGCCAACCTAGATGCCCTTCAGTAGATAAATGGATAAAAAATGTGGCATATATACACAGTGGAATTTTATTCAAGTTTACAAAAGAACAAATCATGGCATTTGCAGGTAAATGGATGGCATTGGAGAAGATAATGCTAAGTGAAGTCAGCCAATCCCAAATAAATAAATGTTGAATGTTTTCTCTGATAAAAGGTGGCTGATTCATAGTGGAATAGGAAGCATGGGCATGGGAGGAATAGAGGAACTCTAGATAGAGCAGAGGGTTTGGAGGAGAACTGAGGGGGGCATAGGGTTATTAATGATGATGGAATGTGATGATTATTATTATCCAAAGTACAGGTATGAAGACACAAATTGTTGTTGAGTACACTATGTATACAATCAGAGATATGAAAAATTGTGCTCTATATGTGTAATAACAATTGTAAAGCATTCTGCTGTCATATTAAAAAAAGTCAGGAGTTAATGCCTCTAATTGATTCAGTGGGAATATTTAACAAACAAAAGCTAAAGAATTCTCTCCTTCACACTCAAGTTTTGATATAGATTTTGTCTGTACAAAAAGTTAAGCTTTCATTGTACATGAGTATGTAGAGATTTGCTTATGTGCTGTTTTGAATTGCTAAATTATATTTTAGTTAAATAGTGCTATGTAAAGAGTATCTCAGACACATTAAAGATATTATCTTGAATACTAGGCAAGCAAAGAGGTAATAATATGAATCTGCAAGAAAACCACATAGAGATTACATAAACAGTGACAGGTCAGAATGGAGACTGTACAGAGCTATCCCCATCTGTAACATATAAACTAAAAAAGACTTAACTGGAAGGGTAGATTCATAATTTCACTCATTTTGATTTAACAGTTATGTGGCTGGAACTTCCGTCAGTGGAGAGGCATCTTTAATGATGTCACATTCCAGTGTGGGATTACAACAAAATATACGTGATGGTATGTGAAGAGAGAAGGTTCTATATAGTTCCGTCTTGTGGAGTGAGACAGGCTCCACAGAGAAAATAACCTTAAAGCTAGGTTTTTACAGGTAAGTAGAATTGTTTAGAAAAAAAGACAATGAAATGAATCTTCAGGAAATACAGAGGGTATAAAAATAGCACAAATCACATGTTTTTTGTATGTTGTAGAATAAAAGTCTGCATGGCTAAAGTATTTGCTTTCTGATTATGGTAGCTAGAGAATAAACAATAATAATGAGAGTAGAAGTTTTTTTTTTTTTTTCATTTAGGTAAGTACAAAAAAAAATACTTATGTTTTTCTTTTTTCTTACCATAAGCGAAATTTACTATTTTTCCTATTGGAGGAATATATAGTAGAAGAGGGTTTTAAAATGAAAGGATAACTTTATGTCTATTTAAAGTTCAGCATTTATTTTTAGGAGTATGTTGGTTTCTCGAAATACTCAAATTTACAGTTTTTTTCTGCTGATTATTATTTTATAATATTTTAAAATTTTATATATGCAACATACTTTTAAATATATTTATTCTTTTATTTTCAAACTCTGACATTTGTTGAAAGAGCTTATGGTCCCATTTTATTAGGTAAGAAAGCAGAGGCCCATAGAGTTTAATTAAATTACTTCAATGATAGAGTTTAATGTAATTCAGAACAGAGATCTTTATCTCTGAGGACCAAAGCTCAACTCATTTGCTATTGTCAGCCACACCCTTTTGAATCACCTTAAAATCATTAACTTGTTCTTGGAAATAGTTTCAATGACTTGCACCATCTGGACAGGGCAAATCAATTTAGATGGAATCAATTTGGAGATGCCTTTCAACTCAGCAGCACCGTTTTCTATTTGAAGCTTTTTCTTGCTAATGAATCTTCCCAGACCCTCAACTAAAATCACATTTCCATTTGCAGATGTCATTTCCCTAGATTTTGACAGCAGAAGAGAAAGAATTTAGTAGAGCACCAAGTTTAAGACTGTAACTGAATCTGAAAAAGACCTTGGCTGTGTAGAGGGGAGAGTGACACTGACAAACAGCCCGAGGTGACAATGGGAGGCATTTATGGCCTCAGGTTATCAAAAAGTTCTATAGAACCTTTACCATTTTAGACCCTGGTGAAGCTTATGGTATGCTTGTCTCTGCAATCCCTATGTCTCCAGTTAATCTTCTGTTAGAAGTGATTTTGTCAGTCTCAAGGAAAATAAATGAAAAGTAAAAGGGAAAAAGTTAAAAATGCAAGCAATATTTCATCCTGAAATCTAGATATGAAGATTTTAATGAATACAGACGTGAATGCAGTATAGTTTGAAAAGATTCAGTTGTTCACTTATGGCTAATTATACAATTGAACATAACTGACTTCCAATGAATTAAAAAATTTAGCTAATTTATTTTTTGTTTGAACCCAAATAAGAGTCACAGTGGCATTAGGCTTCTCCAACCATTTGACTAAGTTACTCTATAGTTCAAATATATATATATATATATATATATATATATATATATATACACACACACACACATACATTCTTATGCATGTATAGTTTAATATATTTTATAAATATATTAACATGATATTAATATAAACACATATATTATATATTTATATATTCCCATTAGTATATAAGCTCAATCTGGAAAGGATAAATAATTTTTGGAAATTTTGTTTTGTAGACTGATACAAAATAAAAATCCTATGGACCAGTCAAGGCTTTATTCAGCACCAGAGGATCACATCATCTGGGGAAAATGGCTACAGGCCACCAAGAGGGTCTGGGTTTTATAACAGAACCAGGTCATGGGACAACTTAGTGACTTTGGCGTGTCCTTTTGATGGGCAGGGGCAGAGCCAGGTCATGGGAAGAGTTTCAGTTGTGGGATCACTTAGGGTAGGGCAATAGGATAGCTAGGGGAACAGGAATGCATATTCCTTTTGGGCTTATTGTCTGTATCCTTCAATGTATCTTTAATGCACAGTAAAGTGCCTAGAACATAGTAAATACTCAATAAGTCCTAGCTAGATAATTTTTGGAAATTTCCCTAAATTGTAATTATAGTAGCATTGGCAGTTTCCATATTTTTCCATATGGTTTTCTACCTCAGAGGTTCTCAAAGTGTGAAACTGTGAGGTAAACACTGTTCTTGTAATAATCCTAAAATGCTTGCCTTTTTTTTTTTTGTGTTGACCTTCATATTGATATTGCAAAAGTAGTGATGGGCAAAATTGCAGGGATTTTGATGTGAAATAAGGCAGTATGATTAGTCATTATATTTTTCACCACAATGCACTTGCAGTTTTGAAAAAATGCCAGTTTCACTTTAGAATGTCCTCTATGATGCAGTAAAATTTATTAATTATATTAAACCTTGACACTTGTGTACATGTCTTCTTAATAGTTACTTTGATGAAACGGAAGTACACATAAAGTACTTCTGCATAGTGAAATACAATGGCTGTCTCAAGGAAAAACACTCGTGCAATTGGTTGAGTTATGAGCACAACAGGCTACTTTTTCATGGAACGTCATTTTTACCTGAAAGGATGATTGATGAATAAACTATTGCTATTCAGACATAGATATTTGGCAGATATTTCTCAAAAATGAATAAAGTGAGACAGTTACTTCAAGAATAATAACTGACAGCCTTTGTTGTCAATAATGATAATGTTAAAAATTTCAAGCAAATATTAGAATTTTGAAAAATCTATTATACTATCATGAGATTGTTAGATTCCCAATACTTGAAGAAATTTCTGATGAGATTAGTGGTGACAATAATGAAGATGACTTTTTTCTATATTACATAATTAAATGTGTCAATATTTGGAAGATCTATATTAATTAGTTAATGAATATTTTCTGACTGATCAGTATCTGCTGTTACAAAATTATGCATTAGTAAAAGATTAATTAAATGTTTTAATGTAACATAGTCCAAAACAGTTTGTTGCCCATGATTTTAGAGTTCACATCACAATGAAAGTTTAAGAAACAACTATTTACCAGGTAGTTGGTGCAGTATGGTTTTAGAGAATGGCTAGATTTTACTAGATAACTAAAAAGAGAAAGCAAGGAAAGGGATTAAACAAGTAAACATAAACATGAAAAAGCTTGATATATTTGAAAAATTATATATGATTTTATGTTGCTAGTATGCATACCAGAAAATGAGCTGGGAAATAAGGTGCAACGGATCATCTAGGATCATGTATGAAAGATAACTTCAGTTTAATCATGTGGTTAATTTGTCCAATATTCAACCTTGGAAAACATGGGTCACAGATTTTTATTCCAGAAAGTAACTTTGGAGAGTACTGAAATACTTCAGGTAAAAGATTTTTCGTGCCTTGGGAATGTATACTTCAGAGGTAGTACACTTCTAGCATGCCAGGCCCCAAATTTTATTCCCAGCACTGGGGGAAAAAGGCTTCTGGGGACATAGAAGCATAGAAAGGAGGAACTTTCCACATTTTTATCCTCAGAGGGAAACAAGGAAAGTACCTACTCTTCCTCAGAAGTGGTGGAGTGACCTCCCTGATTGGTAGGGTAAAAAGAATAAATTGAACATGAGTGACTCAGTGCTTTCCGAAATCTGGTTTGCCATGCTTATGCCACGTGGAGTGTGTGTGGAAGCCCTCAATGTCCAGCTGTAATGGTGGATGGGTCAGTCGTATATCTTCCCCTGGAGTAAAATATTAGGGAGTCTATTAATGGCTGCATATATAGTAGTAAGTCACGTCCTGGCCTCCAGCCTTTGTCAAGAATACACCTTTTACTTTTCATCTCTCTTACTTGTTCCTAAACTCGTGTGTAGAAGACAGGGGTTTTAGTTATTGCTTTCACTGTGAAATCCCCAAAGGATTCATTCCCAGTCATTCCTCACAAAGCTAGTCATTTGGGAGGATGTAGCAGTAGAGCAGGAACTTTCACTTTTTATTTTTACTTTATTTTTTTTAGAGAACCCATTTAAACCAACTGCCAGATTAACTACACTCTGGGGGAATAGTAGGGAGTAGAGCTTAACTACATCAGAGAGCTACATTTTTTTCTTTTCTTTTCTTTTCTTTTTCTTTATTTCTTTTTCTTTTTCTTTTTTCTTTTTTTGCTTCTTGATTTCCTTTTCATCTCCTGGGTTCATTTTGTTCTGGAATTAAATGTTCTACCTCAGTTTCATGCTAACTTCATTTTTTTCTCATTATTATCTCACAGATAACTAATATGGTCTTTAAGACATGGTGGAGTAACTCTGTCCTGGCAAATCTTCTTTTGTAAATTTTGGATAATAAATCTTATTAAAACATCAGTTAAACCTCTTTTTATTGGATGTTATTATATGTGTCTGTTACTAATAACAGATTTGTTTCAGGTTTACTGAAAATTCCCTGTATCCTCTCTTCCTTCAATATTTATACTTTTCATAGGAATCTCACATTTTCATGAATTTCTCTATTTCTCTGCTCTTGTTTCCCATGAATTAGTTTATAGATAATATTGTCATCCAATATTTGTGGCTCCTATTCTGTCTTTGTTTCAAACACGGGATTCTGCTTCTCTCTTCTTTTATAAGAAAAATATTCAAGCAAATCACTTCTTCCTTTACATTCATCTTACTGGTTTTCTGTTTGTTATTTATAGAGCTTAAATAAGTGAAGTCAGCTCTTTCAATAAATGCACCTGATGAGAATGCATACTCTGTTCAAGATTTAGGGAGGTTAAGGAGGTTTTGTACTTCAGAAATGCACACTGCCCAAAATTTGCCATGTCAATCCCCTTTCTTACATTCCTTTTAACTTATTTTTGCCTTCAAATAAAAAATAAGATTTATTTATGTAGTTTTTTATAATTTATTTATTTGTTCTAATCAGTTGTACATGATTACCTAAGGTAATGATGTCCAACTCATTCCACCAACTTTCCTAATCCATCCCCCCTACTAATCTCCCCTTTGTCCCATTCAAATTTCCTCAACTCATCTCATGCCCCCGCCCTGGCATTATGAATTAGCATCCACTTATCAGAGAAAACATTTGGCCTTTGGTTTTTAATGACTTAGCATTGTATTGTCTAACTCCATCCATTTACCTACAAATGTCATAATTTTATTCTTTTTTATTGCTGAGTAATATTCCATTGTGTGTGTGTGTGTGTGTGTGTGTGTGTGTGTGTGTGTGTATCACAGTTTCTTTGGATAAAGAAAAATTCATTTATTGAAGGACATCTAGCTTGGTTCCACAGTTTGGCTATTGTGAATTTTTTTTTTCATTTTCCATTTCCTTTCCATTTCATTTTCCTATGCTGCTATAAACATTGATGTGGCTGCATCAGTATAGTATGTTCTTTTTAAATCCTTTGGGTATAGACCAAGGAGTGGGCTATCTGGGCCAAATGTTGGTTTCATTCCAAGTTTTCAAAGGAATCTCAATAATGATTTCTAGATTGGCTGCACCAATTTACAGTTCCATCAGCAATGTGTGACTGTGGCTTTCCCCCCACATCCTTGCCAACACTAATTGTCATTTGTATTCATAATAGCTGACATTATGACTGCAGTGAGATGAAATCTTAGAGTAGTTTTGATTTTCATTTCTCTAATTGCTTGAGATGTTGAACATTTTTTCATATATTTGTTGATTGAGTGTATATCTTCTTCTGAGAAGTGTCTGTTCTAGCTCCTTAACCCATTTATTGATTGAGTTATTTGATTTTTTGGTGTTTAGTTTTTTTTTTTTTGAGTTCTTTATATATCCTGGAGATTAGAGCTCTATCTGGCATGCATGTGGCAAAATTTTTCTCCTCAAATGTAGGCTCTCTGTTCACTTTATTCATTGTTTCTTTTGCTGAGAAGAACTTGTTAGTTTGAATCCATTCAATTTACTGATTCTTGATTTTATTTCTTGCACTTTAGGAGTCTTGTTAAGGAAATTGGGGCCTAATCCAACATGAAAATGCTCATCCTTCTTCATAATCTCTGTCTAGGGAGAGGAAAAAGATGATTTTATTCTTTCAGGTACACTAATTTGCAATTTTTATAAGTACTGTCAAGGTGTCCTCTAAATTATGATCAGTACTATTTTTGTACCACCACCATCAAGAGTGTAGAGAACACTGATTTTTCCAAAACTTCACTAATTGGACACTATCAACCTCAGTATTTTTTTGTTGTTGTTGTTCGGATTTGTTTTGTTTTGTCAATCTGTTGGAAAGGAAATGGGATTTTATTGATGAGTTGAATTATTTTTTTTTTTTGTGTGTGTGTGTGTGTGTGCACTCATACATGTACCTAGGATAAGGGTGTACTTCTCATTCCACCATCTTTCCTACCCCCATGTCCCCCTCCCTCCCCAACTTTTCTGAGAAATTTCCATACTGCTTTCCATAATGGTTGCACCCATATGCAGACCCACTAGCAGTATATGAGTGTACCTGTTCACCCACATTCTCACCAATATTTATTGTTTCTTGTATTCTTGATAGTTACCATTCTTACTGGAGTGACATGAAATCTTAAGAGTAGATTTGACTTGCATTTCTCCAATTGCTAGAGATGTTGAACATTTTTCATATATTTGTTGATTGTATTTCTTCTTCTGTGGAGTATCTGTTTAATTCTGTAGCCCATTTATTAATTGCATAACTTTGTTGTTGTTGAGTTTTTTTGAGATCTTCATATATCCTGGAGATTAGTGCTCTGAGGTGCAAATGGTAAAGACATTCTCCAATTCTGTAGGCTCACTCTTCATGTTCTGTATTTTTTCCTTTGCTGAGAAGAAGCTCTTCAGTTTGAATCCATCATATTTATTGATTCTTGATTTTATGTCTTCGGCTTTAGGAGTTTCTTATTAAGGAAGTCAATTTTTAAGCCAACATGGTGAACATTTGGTCTAATTTTTCTTCTATTACACACAGTGTCTCTGTTCTAATGTCTAAGTCTTTGATACACTTTGAGTTTAGTTTTGTGCAAGGTAAGAGATAGGGGTTTAATTTCATTTTGCTATGTATAAATTTCCAGTTTTCCAAGCACCATTTGTTGAATAGGCTATCTTTTTTCAAATGTATGTTTTTGGTGCCTTTGTCTAGTATGAGATAACTGTATTTATGTGAGTTTATCTCTATGTCTTTAATTCTGTACCATTGGTCTATGTTTCTATTTTGATGCCAATACCATGCCATGTTTGTCACCATGGTTCTGTAATATAGTTTAAAGTCAGATATTGTGAGGACTCCTGCTTTACTTTTCTTGCTAAGGATTGCTTTGGCTATTCTGGGTTTCTTATTTTTCCAAATGAATATCATGATTGCTTTTTATATTTATATGAAGAATGTCATTAGAAATTTAATACAAATTGCATTAAATCTGTATAACACTTTTGGTACTATGGTCATTTTGACAATGTTAATTCTGCCTATACAAGAATATGGGAGATTTTTTTTGTCTTCTGAGGTCTTCAACATCTTTCTATAGTGTTCTGTAGTTTTCATTGTACAGTTCTTTCACCTCTTTTGTTAGATTGATTCCCAAATTTTATTTTTTGAGTTTTTGTGGATGGGCTAAATTTTCCTAATTTCTCTTTTAGAGGATTCATTGCTGATGTATAGGAACATGTTTGATTTATAGGTGTTGATTTTATATTCTCCTACTTTTCTGAATTCATTTATTAGTTCTAGAGGTTTTTGGTAGAACTTTTTTGACCTTCTATATATAGAATTATGTCATTAGCAAATAGTGATAAGTTGAGTTCTTTTTATCCTATTTGTATCTCTTTTTCTCATCCGTCTAATTGCTCTGAATAGAGATTCCAGGACTATGTTGAATAGAAATGGTTATAGAGGGCATCCTTTTCTTGTTCCAGTTTTTAGAGGGAATTCTTCCACTTTTTCTCCATTTAGAATGATGTTGGCTTTGGGTTTAGAATAAACAGTTTTTATAATGCTGAGGTATGTTATTACTATCCCTAGTTTTTTTAGTGTTTTGAACAAGAAGATATGCTGTGTTTTACAAATGCTTTTTCTGCATCTATTGAGATCATCATATGATTCTTGTTTTTAAGTCTATTGATGTGATGAATTACATGTATTGATTTCTGTATGTTGAACCAACCTTGCATCCCAAGGATGAACACACTTGATTGTGCACTATCATTAAATATATTTTTGTATGTGATTTGATAGAATTTTATTGATAATTTTTGCTTTGGCAATCATCAGGGACATTGGTCTGTTTTCGATCCTTCATTTATCTTTGTCTGGTTTTGGTATCAGTGTGATACCAACCTCATAGAACGAATTTAGAAGGGTTCCCTACTTTTTTATTTTATGGAATAATTTGAGGAATATTGGTGTTAACTCTTTTTTGGAGGTCTTGTAGAAGTCTGCTCAAAATTTATTTTGTCTTGAGCTGTTATGAATTCACAGGTATCTTCTACTTCATTGCTTGAAATTGTTATGTTTAAATTTTGTATGTCCTCCTAATTTGGTTTGGGTAGTCATATGATTTAGATATTTGTCAATATCTTTAATATTTCATATTTTATTGGAGTTAAAATTTTCAAAATAATTTCTAATTATCTTATGTATTTCAATAGTGTCTATTTTGATATTTCCTTTTTTTCATCATGAATTTTAGTAATTTGAGTTTTCTCTCTCCTTTTTTGTTAGGGTGACTATGGGATTAACAATTTTATTTATTATTTCAAAGAACCAGCTTTTTGTTTGGTAAATTTTTTAAATTGTTTCTTGTGTTTCAATTTCATTGATTTCAGCCTGGATTTTAATTATTTCCTGTGTTCTGCTACTTTTGATATTGATTTGTTCCTCTTTTTCTAGCTCTCTGAGATGTAATATCAGGTCATTTATTTGTTGACTTTTTATTCTTTTAATTAATGAGCTAATTACAATAAACTTTGCTCTTCACACTGCCTTCGTATTGTCCCGGAGAATTTGGTATGTTGTATTGGAGTTCTCATTTACCTCCATGATTTTTTTTTAATCTCCTCGAGGCCTGATGTCTTCTGATATCCATGCATCATTCAGTAGCATATTATTTAGTCTCCAGGTGTTGGAGTAGCTTTTAGTTTTTACTTTATCATTGATTTCTAATTTCATTCCATTATAGTCTGATCTAATGCAGAGTAATATATTTTTCTGTGTATTTGCTAAGAGGTGCTTTGTGGCATAAGATATGGTCTATTTTAGGGAAGGATCCATGTGCTGCTACTTAGAAAAAAGTGTATTCACTGGTTGTTGGATGGAATACTCAATATATGTCTGTTAATTCCAAATTATTGATATTATTTTTTATTTCTATAGTTTCTTTGTTTAGTTTTTGTTAGGAAGATCTATACAGAACTGGGAGAGGTGTTACTGTTACCCAGTATTATTGTGTTGTGGTCTATTTGATTCTTGAAATTGATAAGGGTTTGATGTATGTGTATTCTCCATTGTGTGGGAAATAAATATTTAAGACTGTTACATATTGTTTATGTATAATTCCCTTAAGCAGTATGAAATGTCCTTATTTGTCTCTTCTGACTAACAAAGGCTTGACATTTATGTGATATGAAAATGAAAATACCTGCTTGTTTATGTGTTTCATGTGAGTGATATATTTTTACCTTCAGTCTGTAGATGTCTTTGCCTAAGAGGTGAGTCTCTAGAATATAGCACACTGTTGGGTTTTGTTTCTTAATCCAATCTTCCAGTCTATGACTTTTGATTGATGACTTTAGGTCACTAACAGTATTGTTATTGAGATATGATTTGTATTACCATTTATTTTGGTTTATTTCTTGTTTTTAATTTCACTTAATGTCTCCTTTGAATTTCTTTTCATTTAGTGTAATTCCTACCTTTGTTAGTCCCACTTTTTTTTTTTTTTAGATTTCCTCCACATGGATATTTTGCTTGGAATGTTCTATAGAACAGGCTTTCTAGTTGTGAATTCGTTTAACTTATGTTTATCATGGATTTTTTAAATTTCATCTTTAAATCTGAAGCTTAATTTTGCTGGATATAAAAATTTGGTTGGCATCCATTTTGTTTCAGAGCTTGATATATGTTGTTTCAGGACCTCCTAGCGTTGAAGGTCTGAGTTGAAAAATCAGCAGATATCTGGATTGGTTTCTGCCTATATGTCATCTGGTACTTTTCTCTTGTGTCCTTTAAAAATTATTCTTGTTCTGTATGCTATGTATTTTCATTATAATGTTCCTTTTCTGTTGTAATTTTTTACCTTTGGTGTCCTGTAAGCCTGTCATATTTGATTTTCCATTTTATTCTTCTAGTTTGGGAAATGTTCTGATATTATTACATTGAAAATATTGTACATTCCTTTTTTTTATCTCCACACCTTCCACAAGTCTAGTAAATCTTAAATTTGGTCATTTGGTCTTTTTATTGCATCCCATCATTCTTATAAATTCTGTTCATAGTTTCTTACCATCTTCTCTGGGTGGTCAACTTTATTTTTCAGATTATATATTTTGTCTTTGTTGCCTGAGGTTCTGTCTTCCTTGTGGTCTAGTATGTTGGTGATATGTTCCATTGTATTTTTAATTTTGTTTATTGATTCCTGTATTTCAAGGATTTCTGTTTGATTTCTTTTCAAAATCTCTCTTTATTGAAATGATCTTTCACCTTCTGAAATTTATCTCTGATTTCACCTTACATCATTACAGAAGTGTTAAACTATGTGCATTCTGAATTCCTTCTCTGACATTTCTTCTACTGTTTGTCAATGTATTCTATTAGAGCATCTTATTTGTTTGTGGCTCGGTGTTCCCTTGTTTTGTCATGTTGTTTGTGTGTCTTCCCATCTAGCAGTGTGGATCTGAAGTAGTATATTTTGTACCCAATGGACTTATGGTATCCCTGAAGGTTTCCATTACTTTGCTTTTAAGGAAGAGATCAATATTAACAACACCCTATGAAAAGAATATACAGCCTTAAACAAAATAGCTCCTATTACAATATCAGGCACTTGTCTTCCAGGTGGTTCTGAACACTGGAAGCTACTGCCTATTCTGGAGAGCTGTTCTGCATCAGGTGGACCAGGGCCAGGTGCTGAGAGTTATGGCTGGCCACATAGCTGTGGGCCCTGGGCTGTTTTCATGGCTAGGGAGGGGTTGAGAGTCTGGGGATTGGAGAACCACAGGGCCCTGTTTGGAGCTGGGCTGATTCTAGACCTGGCGGTACCAGGGGATCAATGGATGGTGGATTGGAGACGGAGTTGTCAACCAGGCTGGTTCCAGGGCCCAGCATGTTCCATCCCAAGTGGGCCCTGGCAACTCAGTGGGTTCTGAACCAACTGGCTGCGTAAACTGAGAGCAAGATGCCCTCACACCCTCTTTTATCCCTCCAATCTATTTGAGCCAGTCCCATTAGTCCCCATAGGCTTTAGGACTCATAAAGCTCAGGAGAGCCTGGATCTCTCCCACCTCTCTAGCAAGATGGTGGCTACCAGCTCATCCATCAGGAAGACTTCAGTTGCCACCAAACCTGCAGGCACCTTGATATTGGGCTTACAGTCCTTGGCTAGTGTTTCAAGATAGAGACAGCTGTGTTAGGAGATGGGACAATGGTGGCGGGTGGCGCAGTGGTGGCAGGCCTTATGTCTTTTACTTATATGGAGCACATAATTTTATTTCTTAGGAAATCGGGGTCAGTGTAGACAAACAGATGTAAGAGAAGGCATCTTGTTGTTCCTGACTATTCGTGGACTGTCTACATCATTTCAGTATACAGTATGGTACTCTCTTTCTATTTTTTAATTTGAGTTTTGGTAATGGAGATTGAACCCAGAGGTACTTCATACTGAGCTACATCTCAAGGCTCTTAATTTTTATGCTTTGTTTTTCAGACATGGTCTCCCTAACTTTCTGAGTGTGTTGCTAAGTTACTGAGGCTGACCTCAAAATTGTGATCCTCTTGCCTTAGCATCCAGAGTAGCTATGATTATAGGCATGTGCCATGCCACCAAGTGGTATTGTCTTTATATTTAATAACTACCTGATAAGTTGAAGACATGTCCTTTTATTTCTAGGATATATATATTATTTTAATCTATTATTCAAAGAATCAGTTTTCCATTGTATTATTTTTTAACATTACTGTAGATGGCCATATGATTTTTATAACCTATTGAATATATTTTTCAAATGATTAAACCATGAATGCAATATTAGGATATTCCCTACTTGGTCATTTTGTTAATAATTTAGTTGATATTTTGGCAAATAATCTCATGTATGTAGTTTATCTCTACTTTTTAAATTTTTAAAATTTTTCATCATGGTTAATTTAATATAAATATTATTGTATCTTTGATGTACTTCAAAAATTTTTATCAAAGGCTCCATCAGTTTCTAGCTATGCGACATTGGGCAGTTTGCTTAATTTTTCCTGTTTCCAGCTACTTATCTTTTTTCTTAAGTGTAGTAAATTTTCATTTTTACAACTTCATCTAAGTTTTGGGGGAGTGTAGATATGACTGACTATTGCCGTCTATCCCAGCTGGTGACCTAATGCTGGGTTCACAAAATCTGACTATTCCAATAACTCAAGAAAATGACAAAGAAAGCTTGCCAACACACAAAAGTAGCTTTTCAAAATCTGTGATGGCTCTCTGACCTTAAGGGTCTGTGGAAAGAGAGAGAGCCACTAGAATTCTTTATTCTTATATAAGGAACACACAAGGGGAGTTTCCATGGAACATTCTATCCCCAAAATGGCAAAGGGTAGGATTCCAAAGGAACAGGTGAGAGTCACTCAACCCCAGTGGGTGACGCCTACACCTGGAGCCATGCCTTGTTATCTGAGCTGGGGTAACACTCAAGTCACTGTGGAATGCAATAATTGGTCAGGACCCCAGAGCATCAGGACTTAAAGGAGTGTTCATCCAGGTAAGCTCCTGAAAACTGACTTTTATATTTTATTCCATGATTATTTGGCTATTGTTTTCTTGTCTATCAAGTAAATTTTCTTTTCTAATTTGCTAGACCATGGATTATTTCATCAAAATGTACAAATTCATTGGTAAAACTGTTTGTTATGGTTTAGATGTGATGTCCCCCAAAAGCTCACATGTGAGACAATGAAAGGTTTGTCGGAGAAATGATTGGGTCACATCTTTAATCAGTAATGAATTAATCCCTGATGGGATTAACTGAGTGGTGACTGGAGGAAGGTGGAGTGTGGCTAGAGGAACTTGTTCATTGCAGGTGGGGCTGTGGGGTATATAATTTATATCTGGAGAGTGGAGTCTCTCTCTGCTTCTTATAATCATGTGAGCTTCATTCTTCTGCCACAGTATTCCACCATGATGTTTTGCCTCACCTTCAATCCTGAGGAATGGAGCCAGCCTTCTATGAACTATGAAACTATGAGCCCTCAAATAAAATTTACTCCTCTAAAATTGTTCTGGTTGGGTTCTTTAGTCACAGAAATGAAAAAAGCTGTCTAAACACTCTCTCATGTCTTCAAAAGAGTTCCTCTTTTGTTAAATTCTTAAAATTTTGAATTTGTTTTCTTTGTGATGATTTCAAAATATGTGCCCACTTTGTTTTTATTTCTAGTGGAGATGCTTCTATGTTCATCAAGTATTGCAATTTTTCCAACTTTTATAATTTATATTATGAATTTTATATTAATTTATTTTAGTTTTTTTTTCTTTTCTCCTCAGATGAATTTTCAATTAATATATTTCTATTTCTTGTTTTCAATAATTTTAGTTAAAGGTGTGCATAGATAGCTCTCTTCTAACCATCTTGTTTCAAAACTAAGGCTGAGGTGCACTGATCTCATTGTTTTTTATATCTAAATTTTCTTTGTGTCAGTTTTAATTCATTCTTAAAACAAGTTAATTAGAGTAGCTTGTTTAACTTTTAAAGTCATCTTTCCTGTTCTAGGCTAGTATTTTGAATTATTTCTAGTTAACTCACTGAAGACAAAAAAGTAGAAACCTGTGCTTTCTTTCTTTTTTTAATTGAACTTTTCCTTATGATATAGTGCATGATAATTATTTTAAGTAATCTATGATTATTTTGTGGAATTTTGAACCTATCATACAATCATATAGTAAAATTAATTCAAAGAGGAATATATGTTTGGCCTTTGATAGAGTAATTTGAAGGATAAAAATGCCCCAGCTAAGAACAAACAAAAAATATAGATAAAATTAAAGGCCTATGTTGAAGGTCTTGGGACAGTTTCAAACACAACTAGGATTTGAATGTCTAGATCCTAAAGAGAAGGAAAAGTAACTTAATTAAACCCAACTTTTTGTATGCTGCTTTTCTCCTTGGTCCATTTGTTGATCATTTGTGCCAAGAAAGAGACAGAGAAGCCTGAATAGCATTAGTTAGACTCAGAGAATTTCAAGACAGATATTTCACTCTGATATTCAAAAGTCATACAAATTAGAGGCTAACATGTCAAAGAAAAGGAGGGCTCAAATACTTGAATGAGAAACTTTGCATCAATTTCCTTAAGGCCTTTTCTTACTGACATTAAAAGGCAAGATGGTGAGAAACCAAGCAGAAAACAGATGAAAAAGCAAGAAAGATTTTCAGTTTGGGAAGTAAAATAGTTGAATCCAGGATACTAACAGGATGTAAGGAATAATGTCCATAAGGAAAATAAATAAGTTGGAGTATCACAATTTAAAATATCATTAGGATTCATGATTAGTAGGGAAAAGACATGTGACACTGTGAGCAAAGATTGTTGTACATAAAATTTTTATATACAACAAAGGACATATAATCAGAGAACAAGCAAAGTAAAATAAGACCTAATAAAAATAAAATAAAATAAAACAGACATGAATAGACTTCTCTAAAAGAAAAACATGATATTCCAATGGACAATACACATACAAATATATCATCAAGACATTGCAAATGAAAACCACAATGCATTACTGCTATTCATTTGCTAGAATACTTTTAAATTACTGAGAAGAATACTACATGCTGGAAAGAATATGGAAAAATTAAAAATTTCATACACAGTCCATGTAAAGTGTTAACACTTTGTAAAAAATTTGCAATATTTTTAAGCTGAACATATGCCAATTATAATCCAAAATTACTATACCTACTTATATATCAAAGGGAAATAAGTGTATATATCCACCAATATTCATATGGAGAATGTCCACAAGAGCCATGTACAGAATAGTCAAAAAATGAAAACAACCTCTATATTCACGTATGGTAGAATGGATAGTATATTCATGTAATGTATTACTACCTAGGGGTATTAATGGAAAATATCATTACAAGCTATAAGAAGAATGGATTGCAATGACAATATTGATCAAAAGGTACTAGAACAGAGGCTAATTACATCAAGATTACATTTCTATAAATTAAAAAATAAACAGCTCAACAATGCTATTCTGTGGCATTAGAAGTCTGGATAATGGTGACCTTTAGTGTTAGATGGTAGCCAGGAGGTGCATGAGGAAGGTTATTATTGATTTGGTGATGTTATAAATAAGGGAAAGGATCAAACAACACCTACATTACAATAACTTTATCTTTGAAGGTCAAAGCATCATTCATCTGAATGCCAGACCTTTCACAGGATGAGCAGGCAGGACAATGTTTGAAAATTTATGTAAAGTATAAAAAGAAATACAAGATGAGAAAATTTAATCTCAAGAGATATATGGTCTCTTTTAATCAATATTGAATGTGAAAGGTCTTTCCACATTTTAATGTCTTCTTCAATTTCTATCTTCAGTATTTTGTAATTTTTATTGTAAAGGTCTTTTACATCTTTAGTTAAACTTATTCCTAGATTTGTGTACATGTGTGTTATGGAGGGGGGGGCTGTTGTGAATGGGATTGCTTTCATGATTTTTTTCAGCAAATTAATTATTGGTTTATAGAAAAGTTACTGTTTGGTATGTTGTGTTTCTTGTTGCCCTAAACAATTTTAATAATCTTTTGGTGAAGTATTTAGGATTTTCCAAATAAGTAATCATATCATCTGCAGACAGGGATAATTTCGCTTCCTCTTTTCCTATTTATATGTCTATTATTTCCCTTTCTGCAAAATTGTTCTGGATGAAATTTCTAGTACTATATTAAATAAGAATGGTGAGAGCGGAACTCTTCCCTATTCCTGATCAGGTAATACTTTCAGTTTATTTATATTCAGTATAATGGTGGCTATGGATTTCTCATATATAGCCTTTAATATGGTGAGGTATAATTATTCTATACCTAATTTATTCTATTATCAAGAGATGTTGGATTATATCAAATACTTTTTCCTGCATTTATTGGAACTAAAATGTAATTTTTTTTATCCTTCAATTCATTTATGTGATGTATTATGATGTTTACTGATTTGCATATGTTGAACCATCCCTGCATTTCTGGAATGAGAAACTTGATCATGGCTTTTGGATGTGTTGATTAATTCAATTTTCAAGTACTTTGTTGAGGTATTTTGTATCTGTGTTCATCAGGGATATTGTATTATTGTTTTGTTTTCTTGTCAGGTTTTGGTAACAGGGTAATGCTGGCTTCATTGAATAAATTTGGAAGTGTTCCCTCCATTTCAATTTTATGAGATAGTTTGAGAAGCATTGGTGTTATACATTCTTTAAAAGTATGTTAAAATTCAGCCTTTTAATCCCAGAGATTAAGGAGGCTGAGGCAGGAGAATTGGAAGTTCAAAGCCAGACTCATAAATTTAGTGAGACTCAAAACAACTTATTAAGACCCTGTCTCAAAAAAATAAATAAAATAGGGCTGGGGTTGTGACTCAGTGGTAGAGTGCTCACCTAGCACATGCAAGGCCCTGGGTTCGATCCTCAGCACCACGTACAATAAATAAAATAAAAGTATTGTATCCAACTACAACTAAAAAATACATATTTTTAAAAAATAATAAAATAAAATAAAGTAAAAAGGGCTGGAATTGTAGCTCAGTGGGTAGGAGCTCCTGGGTTCAATTTCTGGAACAACAAAAAAAAAAGATTTTATTAAAATTCAGCAGTGAAGCCATCCAGTCCTGGATTTTTCTTTATTGGGAGACTTTCTTATTAAAGATTCAGTCAAGGGGGGATAGGAAGGAGAGCAGAATAAAATAGACACTAGTATTGTTGTATGTGTATATGTGACTGTATGACCAATGTGATTCTGCAACCTGTACACTCAGAAAAATGAGAAATTATACCCCATTTGATTCAAATGTTTGATGTGTCAAGATCATTGTACTGTCATGTGTAAGTAAAACAAATATAAAAAGATTCAGTCACATTTCTCGTTATTGATCTATTCAGGATTCTAAAAAGTATATTCTTGGTTAAATTTTGGAATTTGTACATTTTTCTAGATGTCTCATTTTTTTTGATATATGGTTTTTCAAAATAATCCCTTGCGATCCAATGTTTCTGTGGAATTGGTTGTTTTCTCTCTTTTTTCAAATCTATTGGTTTATCTTCTCTCTTTCTCTCCCTGCCTCCTTCCTGTTCTTCACTACCTCTTTGATGAGTCTATATATGGGCAATTGTCAATTTAGTTTACCTTTACAAATAATCAATTATTTTCATTAATCCATTGAATTTTTCTTTTAGACTATTTCCCTTATTTCTGCGCTGATCTTTATTATTAGTTCTGCTAATTTTGAGAATAATTTGTTTTTAATTTTTAAGATTGTGTTTATTTTAAATGAGTATATTTTTGATGTAGACACTCATTGGTATAAATTCTCTTAGTATGTTTCTGTATCCCACAGAACTTAATATGTTGTGATTCCATTTTTATTTGTTTCAAGGAAATTTTATATTTCCTCATTGATCCACTGTTCATTCAAAAGTGTGTTGTTCAGTCTTCATCTATATGTATAATTTTGAAAACTTCTCTTCTTGTCAATTTCTAGTTTCATTTCATTTTATCAGCAAATGTACATGACTTCACCTTTTGAATTTGTTATTATTTGGTTTGTGACTTAATATATATCCATTATAGGTGAAGAGTCTCTTTATCCATGTCCTTATTTTCTAATTAAAAGAATGTGCATTCTGTAGCTGTTTAATTGAATGTGGTATAAATGTCTGTTAAGTTCAAATGAACCAAGTATAGTTTAAAGTTTGTTTTTTTTAATTTTGTGTAAATAATCTCTTTGTGAGAATGTGATATTGAAATTCTTCACTATGATTGTATTGGAGCTTTTCTCTCCTTTTAGGTTTAGTAGTATTTGTTTTACAAAACTGGGTGCTGTGGCATTTGGTACATGTAGATTTACAAATATATATATATATATATATATATATATATATATATATATATATATATATATATCTTCATGATGAATTGATCTCTTGAACATTTTAGTGACCTTATTTCCTTCTTTGTTTCTTCTTAATTTTTTGTCCTGAAATCTGTTTTCTCAAAAATAAATATAGCTAGAATTGCTTGCTTTAGAATTCCATTGGCATAGAATTTTCATTTTCCATCCTTTCACTTTCATTTTGTTTGTATGTTTACTGATGAGATAAATTTCCATAGGCATCAGGTTGTTGGGTCTTATTTTTAAATCAAATTGTCCAGTCTGTTTTTAATTTATTTTTATTTTTGGGATTTAAAACATTTTTTATTACATACGACAGTAGAATGTATTTTGATAGAATATATATAGAGAGAGAGCATAACTTATTCTATTTAAATTCCTATTCTTGTGGTCATCCATGATTTGGAGTTACCATGGTCGTGTGTATAAATACAAGGCTAGGGAAGTTATGACCAATTAATTTTCCTATCTCTCCTATTCCCCTTCCCCTTCCCTTCCATTCATTTCCCTTTGTCTAATCCAATGGATTTCTATTATTTCCCCCAACTAAACTTCCCTTGTTTGGGGTTAGCATCCACAAATCAAAGAGAACATTCAGCCTTTTTTTGGGGGGGGTTACTTATTTCACTTAGCATGATATTTTCCAATTCCATCCATTTACTGGAAAGTGCCATAATTACATTATTCTTTAAGGCTGAGTAATAATTCATTTTGTATATGTACCAATTTTATTTATCCGTTCATCCATTGAAGGGCATAGGGGTTAGTTCTATAGCTTGGCTATTGTGAGTTCAGTTGCTGTAAACATGGATGTGGCTGCATCACTGTAGTATGCTGATTTTAAGTTCTTTATGTATAGACAAAGGAATGGAATAGCTGGGTCAAATGGTGGTTCTATTCCCAGTTTTCTAAAAAATCTCTATACTGCTTTCCATGGTTGTTGCACCAATTTGTAGTCCCTTCAACAATGTATCAGAGTACCTTTCTCCCCACATCCTTGCCAACATTTATTGTTACTTGTATTCTTTATAACTGCCATTCCAAATACTATCATGGTGGGAGTTATATATCTTCTATGTCTAGATGGAGTATTCCTTTAAATATCTTTTGTAAGGCTGTTCTGGTAGCAGCCAATTATCTCATTTTTTTTATTTCATAAGGTCTTAATTGCTCCTATGCTTTTGAAAGACAGACTTGCTAGGTATAATAATTTTATTAGAAATTATTTTCTTTCAGGACATGACATATATCTTTCCAGGGCCTTCTGGCCTATATGGTCTCCTTTGAGAAAACACCTTTTATTCTAATGGGGTTACCCTTAAATTTGACTTAGAGCTTTTCTCTTATAGATTTTTATATTCTTTCTTTGTCTTATATATTTGACATTTGTAATAAAATATGTTGTGATAAAGATCTTTTCTGGTCATGTCTATTTGGAGTTCCATAAGTGTCCCATATATGGATGCCCATGTCTTTCCCAATGTTAGTGTATTTAATCAGCTTTTCATCACTGTTACCAAAATATCTTATGCAAACAATCTGGAGCAAAAAAAAAGTTTATTTTGGCTCACAGTTTCAGAGGTTTTAGTCATAGTCACCCAACTTCATTGCTTTGGATTGAGGTAAGGCAGAACATTATGGAGGCATAGCAAAGAATAGCTGTTCTGATCATGACCACTGGAAAAGAGAGAGAGAGAGAGAGAGAGAGAGAGAGAGAGAGAGAGAGAGAGAGAGAGAGAGAGAGAGATTGAGAGATTGAGATTGAGATTGGGGCTGGAGACAAGATAAACAATTCCAGGGCATGCTATTAGTGCTCTACTTTCTCCAACTAGTTCCCAACTATAGTAATCCAATAAATTGTTAATACATCAAAAGGCTTAATTCACTGATGAGGTCAGAGCCCTCTTGATCCTTGGAATTACTTTCCGAAATCCCCACCTCTGGACCTTGTTGCATTGGGAACTAAGACTTTATGAGCCTTTGGGATCAAATAAAACTGGATCATGCATGGAGCCAGCTAAAATTTCCCTCAGCTGAATTGCCAATGGGAGTGAGTGAGAGCAGAATGCAGCTGAAACCAGGTAAAATTTCTTTCTACATTGTGTGCCCTGGGCATGGGGTGACAGCTAGTGCTGCTTAGTTACTCAAGACTATTCCAATATTGCAAGTGGGTGGGAAAACAGTAAGATCACAGAGTTCTTTTTTGCCTTGTTAGTGACAGGTTCTCATGCACAGCACTGGGGGAGGTATGGCAGGAAAAGTGTGGGAAATTTCTTCAGTACTGGCACTGGCATGACACCATACATTATTGGACATGCTCCTTTTCTGGAGAGGGCAAACTCCCTGACCCCCTGGTTATTGAGGACACCAATCTCTGTTCCCCTCTGTGTTCTCATACCTGTGTCTTACTGTGAAGTGCTCTCAGTGGGTTTGTCTTGTGAGCCAGTGCAGTAAAATATCTGTGGGTTCCCAGAGATTGGAATGTGCAGGAGTTTCTGACCCTTCTCAAGATAACTACTGACCATAGCTCCCTGAGGATTCACCAGGAAATGATATAAATTCCTTTTGCATAAAGCAGGACACTGCAGATTTCATTTTAGTTATCTAGTTAGGCTGCAAACCTGTAAGTGTTGTGAAATTGTCCAATAGCTAGGATTGCCAGTATGTGCACTGATAGCTTGCTGGGATTCTTTTACCTTTACTACTGAAGTTGGGAGGCTCCTTCTCCCCAGCTATGGAGGTGGGGTGGCAGGTCCCCAAATGTTTTTTTTCTCTTATTATGCAGTTATCTCAAGACTATGGATATTGCAATGTTTCCATATTTTTTTATTCTGTTGATTCCCCATGTTCTTCCATGATCACTCACCTCAATATACAGTTACACACCTGTTGCATTGATGTTTCCTTGTGGAGGCCTAGGCAATTATTAGGTGCGTCTATTTGGCCATCTTTCTCCCTTGGATCAAAGAAATGCTGTAGGTGACATTTTGATGGTCACAATTCAACACATTTTTATTGATTGTCTACTGAAGATGTTGTGGTGAGAACTGATCAATATAATCAGTAAGTCATAGACATAGGTTATAGATTATAGGAATAAGGTAAGATAACTTAGATAGGCAACAGTAGACATAAGTTCATAAATAAGTAATAGTAATAAAATCATGTAAATGTAAGTCATAGGATTTAAGCCACAGGAAAAAGATATGGAACAGTGAAAGGTGATAAGTCAGTATACCAGAATAGTTATAAATAAATATAGGCTGAAAGGCATATATATATATATATATATATATCAATATAATTGTGAACAATTGTGTTAGCTTGATTATGTAGAGATAGCAGTAGTAAAATGAGGAGTAAATGAGATAACTGCAAGCATCAAATAAGTTACTAGTACTCAGATAGTGGAAATGGAGTCACTGTGGCTATATGAATAAAAAGTGTGGCTGTAGGGACTCCATCTTAGCTGTTCTAGACTCCAATCTGTTACTGCTCCTGTGAAGAGGGAACTGTGTGCCCCATTTCTGAGAAACAGAATTGAAAGCTGTCTTCTTTTTTTTTTAAATTCTTTTTCTGTACTTTGTACCCCACAGAATGTACCCAACTCAGGACATGTTGATGGTCATGATAAGCTACATCCTGGGTTTGCATATAATTTGGGTCTACATAACTTTGAAATAGATCATCATCCCTGCTCAGCTGAAACTCACTTGCTAGGACCAAAGATGCAGTTAACTAAGTTGTAAGCTAACTGCTTTTTTTAAAGCTTCTGTAACTTCCTTGCTTGCATGATACTGAGAAAAAACCCCTAAGTTGTGTTTTTTTGTCCTTAAATTCCCAAGACCCAGACCAGGAAATTGCTGTTCTACCACAGAGCATCAGTCTCTATGGGTTGGAGACCATCCCGGGCCAGGTAAATAAAGCTCTTTTTTGTTTGAATTCAGACTTAGAGTGTTTTCTGAGGTGGCCCCACATGACAATGATAGGTACTATGCTGGGTTTAGATGATATATTGTGAACAAGACACAGTGTGTTCCTTCAAGTTGCTTACTGTCTGGTAGGAGAGGCAGACCATGCTGTGAGGAGGTGTTTTGGGTACATATAGGAAAGGAAAATCAATATTAGTAAACCATGAAAAACTTCTGAAGAAAATGTTATTTAAGCTTAAATGTTATTTAAGCTTAAGAGAGTAGTCAAGGAGAAGCAAAGGGCTCAGTATTCCAAAAAGAAGAAATGCATTCAAACGGGTGGATGTTTTCTAAATTATTATCTTCTTCCAAAATTCATACATTGAAATCCTAACCTCCAAAGTTGTGGTATTAG
Source organism: Urocitellus parryii (assembly GCF_045843805.1). Taxonomy (NCBI): domain Eukaryota; kingdom Metazoa; phylum Chordata; class Mammalia; order Rodentia; family Sciuridae; genus Urocitellus; species Urocitellus parryii. The sequence continues at coordinate 56,571,442 of NC_135547.1, forward strand.
AAGGTGATCTTAGTAAATGAGGATAAAATGGAATAGATAATAAAATTAACAGGCAATCAGGATAATGGGCCCCATTCATCCACACCTGGAGGCTAACTGCTAGACATATTATTAATAAGCACTACCAAGGCCTATTTCAAATGTAAAATACCCTGGGGCTCACCTGTGCAAACAACTCCTTTGTCCCAGAGGTAGAAAACAGAAGGTGGGGGTGATCCCTACTGGAAGTTACAGGAAGGAGGATGGTTACACAAAGGGCATGAAAGTGAACCTGAATGGTAGCCAGGGTACCTTTTCAATATCTGTTTTATAGATTTTGCTCCATGCTCTGCCCAAAACAATATATCAACTCCTAAACTGGCACACCAAAATAGGTTTTTCTGCTGTCAGAGTCCCTCCCAAATATTCTATCTCTTCTCACTTAAATAAATCCTGCTCCCTTTACTCTTCCCTTCTGTGATTTCCCTGGATTTTATTCTTCAAAATTTGCTAGACAAGAGCCCAGAGGAAATTGGCAAAGCAGGGAATCTAAACTCATCTAAAAACTCTGGTTTCATTAGGAAATGATTATGTCTTTGGGGTAGGACCATCATGAATATGATTGGTTCCTTTTTAAAAGAGACCCTAGACTAATATCTAGATCCTGTCACAATGAAAATGACACACTGATAAGGACCCATTTATGAAACAGGAAATAAGCCCTTACCAGACATTGAATCTGCTGACATGCTGATCTTGAACTTTCCATTCTCCAGAACCTTGAGAAATAAATGTCTGTTATTTATATACCACCATTTTGTGGTATTTTGTTATAGTATTTCAAACAGATTAATTACTGAAAGGAATGCACAATTTCTAGAAAAGGATCTAAGAAATTTTCATAGCTCCCCTCTCTACTTTAGATATAGAATACTTTTTTGGCACTTAAATACATAGGAAGGCCAAACTTAAGGCCAACATTTCAGTACTTTAGGAAAATTTTAAAAAGAAACCTATATGAGAATTGTGAAAAATGCTGTAGCCCATGAGAAAACCATAAATAAATATATGTCTCTGAAAAAAATCACTAAAGGAAACACATAAAAAATGTAAAATATACCTGTTTCAGATTCTAATTATACAAGATTGCCACAAAAACTATGTGAAACAAAAACAAACAAAAATGCTTTTATGCAAAAACTAATTCCATTCCACATAAAATTAAGATAAAAAGAAAACAGATAAAAAACAAGATAGAATAGACTAATGTAATAAAATCTAATGGTGAAATTAAAATTTACCTTAGATTGGTAAGAATTAAAATTTGAAAAAAAATTAGTTGTATAAACTATGGTAAATTGAAAAATGAATCTCCCAAAGATATGTACATCAAATCCCAGGAACATATGAATGTTATTTTACATGGCAAAAGATATAGTTAAGAATACCATCTTTAGCATTGGCACACACCTGAAATCCCAGCAGCTGGAGGACTGGGTGCTGAGGCAGGAGGTTCTCAAATTCAAAGCCATCCTCAGCAAATTAGCAAGGTGCTAAGCAACTCAGTGAGATCCTGTCTCTAATAAAATGCAAAATAGGGCTAGGGATGTGGCTCAGGAGTGCCCCAAACTTCAACCCCCCTAACCCTTCCAACAAATAAAAGAATATTATCTTTAATACTAGTTTATCCAGGTCAGCACTAAATGAAATCACTTGTATGCTTATAAGTAAGAAAGATGCAGAATAAGTTTTAAAAGGGACACACAGAAGAAAAAGCAAAGTGAGATGGAGATAGATTTGAGAAATGGAGCCAACAGAAAGTAGAAAGGCAAGGAACAGAATCTGTCATAGAAACTCTGGAGGGATCATGGCCCTGCAGACACATTGATTTCAGAATTTGGCTTCCAGAACTTTGAGAGAATGAATTTCTATTGTTTTAAAACAACCAAATATAATGTTCTATTGCAGCAGCCACAGAAAATTAATACACAGATTATTGATACAATAAAAGATCTTCATAATGTATATGTGTTTAGAATAGATATTACTCCTATGCCAATTCTGAAAAAGTTATTATAAGATATGTTAGATGATGTAGACAACTGAGTGGTAAATAAAAATGAAGAAATCAAGGTTATTAACATTGTAGCAATAAATACTGAGGATATATTTTGAAATTAAATATATAGAGTTAAATAGATAGAACTAATCATGGATAGTTATCATTATAGACGGCTGTTGTAATAATAGAAAATTTAAGAAAAAGGTAAAAACAGTCCTAAAATTTTAAGATCATGAGCCTCTAGACCCAGATGACACTGACACTAAGTTTGAGATAAAATGGGAAGTGATTATGTATCCTAAACCATAAAATATTAGATAAGAAATAGCCAGAGCCAGGTGCTGTGGTGCACACCTGTAGTCCCAGCAGCTTGGGAAGCTGAGACAGTAGAATTGTGAGTTCAAAGCCAGCCTCACCAAAAGCGAGGCACTAAGCAAGTCAGTGACACCCTGTCTCTAAATACACTACAAAATGGGGCTGGGGATATGGCTTAGTGGTTGAGTGCCCCTTGAGTTCAATCCCTGCTACAAAAAAAGCCAGAAAAATACTAGAAAGAAAAGGCAAATCAATTGATTTTTTCTGCTTTCTGCAAGGAGAAATTAATGAGAGCTGGTAAGAGAAAAGTGTTTAGATTTCAAAACTCCAAATTGATAGATGCACTAATTTCTCCTAATACAGTTGGAGAAATAAAGCACCTCTCTTTCCTACTGGAAATAGCCATTGTATGAATATGGTTTGCCTCCTTTGAAACTCATGTTGTAATTGGATTCCCAGTATAATGATGTCAAGAGGTAGCAAAGACTTTTTAAGAGGTGATCAGTTTGATAAAAGGTATTAATGACTTTCTCAGGCGAATGGGTTCAGTCTCATGAGAGTACTGTATTATAAAATATGGTTGCCTCCTGTGTTTTGCGAGGCCCTAGGCAGCTTAGTGAGACCCTGTCTCTAAATAAAATATAAAAAAGGCTAAGTATGTGGCTCACTGCTTAAGCACCCCTGGGTTCAATCCTCAGTACAAAAAAAAAAAAAAAGCATTTGTGGTAATCAAGGTAAATGGCATTCCCTCCTCATAATCTTATCAGTAAAAGGGATTAGAAGAAGAGGCAGGGACTGGGGTTAGAGCTCAGCAATAGAGCCCTTGCATTTACAAGGCCTGGGTTCAACCCAGGAAGATGATGAAAAGGAAAAAGGGGAAGGAGCAGCAGGAGGAGTAAGAGATGGTAGGGGACAAGAGAAATGGGAAGAGAAAGTTTATTAGCTTTTCTTTTTGTTAACCTGAATCCATTGTCAGTGAACTGTTGCCAAATTTTTAAGCCATTGCCTCCATAAAGTTAACACTGCTACTACTGGAAAACTTCCCAAATCACCAAATCCATATAGCCTTCTCCTGCAACCATCATGCAGTCTCAGGAGTGCTTTTCACTCAGAAAATAGGAATGCAAGGAAGACAGTGTTCCCTTTTTCGCTGTTATTTGACAGAGCAATTATTGCATTTCACACAACTGATTAGTGCAAAATAGGGGCTGAAGCTATATTTTCTAGAAAATTTCTGTCACAAAGATAATGTTATGAGGGATGATCTAAAATTCAGAAGCTTTTGATTGTGAATTTTCATATGTTTCTACTTTTTAAAATTTCAAAATACTCAAATGATGAAATTTCTTTTTCTTTTCCCTTCCAAATGCATGACAAATAGTAAAAATAAGACTAGACTGAAATTAAGAAACTAAGGTTGTAATTTTGGTTCTTCAATTTACTGGTATAACCAACTATATGCTATTATACAAATACATTAGTATAGCCACCTAGATTATGTCAAAGTCCCTTGATTCATTAAAGTCAAATGACATTTAAGATTTGTACTAAATTGGCTCAAATTTCCACTCTCATATGGTAGAAAGCTCTGGTTCCCTACTAATATCTTTACTGTTTCCTAAAGAAAACCATTCAAACTTAGGGGATAAATTTCTCCTAGTCACCTCTGTCTCTGTATTTCTGATAATGCCATTTTCTTAAACTCCATGATGCTTCTAATATATTCCATGCATGTAATCAATATACAAATATATGCTATATTGGGCCTACTCTTGCACTCCCTCACTGTGACATAAACTCAAAACTTTGTCATAGTAAACTTTTATTGATGGTTGAAAAACAATAAGAATATGGGAAAATATATTTTAAGTAAAACATACTTAAAATATCAAGTATTCTTTGGTTGTTCTGGATACCAGAAAGTTCTCACTGGTTTGTTGTCATTATTTAGCCCGTTTATATGTTTTAATCTCGCCCTCATTTTTACCAAATCCAAGCATAATTTCACTCTTAACAAATTATGTTCAAATATACTCATCTATTTACCATCTTTGGGCTCATTCCCCTTTCCTACAAAGGCCATGCCCTGGAAATCATTTTTTTTTAATATTTAAGAACCTATTAAGATATTTCATTAAATAGAAACCATTGATCTTCCTGTGGAGTTCTCCTGACAAATTTTAAAACAATAGTCATATTCTAATGATATTTAAAATATTTACCTCAGTTCCCTCCAAAAAGAGATGAGGAGCTACAAAATGAAAATATAGAGTGGTCCCTCAATATCCATGTGGCATTGATTCCAGCAATCCCTGCAAATACCAAATGAGTCAATAGAAGTACATGAAATTAAAATTTCAAGGTCCGTAAATTTTTTATTTGAATACATCCATGCTTTTTTAACAGGAACAATGGCAACTAGAAAGCAAATTGCTCAAAGAACAAACTATCAACCAAGAATTCTATATCTAACAAAGTTTTGAATGCAAAAGTGAATGTGAAATACTTCCCGGGATACACAAAAACTCTTTTGAGATTTTGTTGTCAGAAGATCTGCCAGGCATTGCAGTATACTAAAAGAAATCAGATAAGCTCTAGTTTGTAGGTAGACAAAAAAATTCTCAAAGATAATGAAAAAGATTTGAATGTAATAATGGGTGCACTATAATTTTCTCCTGAAGCATACTTTTTCCTCTATAGTTATTCATATTTCTATCAAAGATAATTAAAGTAAGAACAATTTGTTTATGAAATAGGCCTAGTTTTATTATACTTGGCCAGATTATTTACCTAAGTGCAGAAAGAATAGGGATTGGCCACATAGGTCCTTTTTATGCATTGCTTGGATTCTTAAAGAATCTCAAATTAGACTTTTCAAGCCAAGCCAAGGACTCACCACCAGATTTATCCTGCAATACACAAATATAGGTGAATCACCATCTTTTTTAGGTTTCTAGTAGGTGTTTTTGACCTTGCCAGGAAGTTGCATTCATTATTTAACCTATAAGGCCCAAAACTCTAAAGCCAGGTAGTCATCCAGTTTCCCCAAGGGGATTTATTTGCTTTATAAAGTTAACATCAGTTCCTTAAAATTGTGTGGTCATATATAACTCTATGCACATTTTCAAGTATGACACTCTAATCAAACTTGGTAATATAACACTTTTTCCAATTGTGTCCTGTTACAAAGAGAATAGATTCTTTTTTTAATATTCATTTTTGAGTTGCAGTTGGACACAATACCTTTATTTTATTTATTTATTTTTATGTGGTGCTGAGGATCAAACCCAGGGACTTGCACATGCTAGGCAAGTGTTCCCCCTCTGAGCCACAACCCCAGCCCAAGAATAGATCCTTTTTTTAAAAATTTATTTTTAGTTGTAGATGGACACAATGCCTTTATTTCTTTCTTTCTTTCTTTATTTATTTATTTTTATGTGGTGCTGAGATTGAACCAAGAGCCTCATATGAGGGAGGCAAGTGCTCTGCCACTGAGCCACAATCGCAGCCTGAGAATAGATTCTTATTGAATTTACGTAAATAACTATATTGTCATGAAAATGAGAATACTTATAGTTTCTATACTACAGATACAACAGAGCTCACTTTTAGAAATTGATAATCTTATTCTAATATTCACATGGAAGCAAGGATCTCAAACAAAGCAATCTTGAAAAAAAGAAAGATATTGTGCTACTTACATTCTTGTGTGTAAAGACATATGAGACACATAGAATAGAACTGAGTCCAGAAATGAACTACTATTCCATGGTCAAATAATTTTCAACAAGAGAAGTTAGCTATTAACCTTATTGAGGTTCCTTTGTAAGTACTAAGTCAATTTTCTCTTACTGACCTCAAGGTTTTCTTTTTGTCTTTGACTTTCAGTATTTTTATACTTTGATATATCTGCTTGTGTTTATCATACTTGGTATATGTTGAGCATTTTGGATATGTATGTTATTATTTTTCAATACTTTTATTACATTTCAAATACTGTTTCAAAATATTTTCTGCTCTCTCTTCTTATTACTCACATTATCCACAATTTATTTTGAAGACGTATATGTTTCTTTCCTTTTTCTTCAGCCTTTTTTTTCTCTGTATTTTGCTAATATATTCTATTGCCAGATCTTCATGGTTGATGATTATTTCTTCTTCTCATTCAAGTCTCCTATACTTGACATCCTCTAGAGGATTTTTAAAATTTTAAGTTTTTTTTTTCAACCTCATAACTTCCATTTGGTTTTTCCGTATGATTCCAATCTCTTTATTGATAATATAATTTGAGGGAATATCATCACCATGCCTTCCTATATTTCTTTAGTTATGGTTTCCTTTAGTTGTGTGATAATATTTCCAATGGTAATTACATTTTTTCCTTACACATCTGACAAACATCTGGTCTGTTTTTTATTTTTTTGAGAGAGAGAGAGAGAGAGAATTTTTTAATATTTATTTTTCAGTTTTCGGCAGACACAACATCTTTGTTTGTATGTGGTGCTGATGATGGAACCCGGGCCGTACGCATGCCAGGCAAATGCACTACCGCTTGAACCACATCCCCAGCCCACATCTGTTCTGTTTTAAGGCAGTTTCTTTTACTTCCTTCTTTTCCATGGTGCATAATTAATATTTTATTCTTTCTTTGAATGCCTCATAACTTTTTGCTGTACTCTGGACATTCTATATAATGTATTGTAGTAAGTCTGGGTTATGACCCCTTTAGGAGCTTGATATTGTTTGTTTATTGTTTGGTTAGTGACTGCTTATGTTATTTCAGTGAAGTCTCTTTCTCCTTCATTCTCCACATCCTGCATTTTACAGTCTCTTATATTTCTCAGAGAAGCACAGCTTTTGGTGCAGCCTTAGTCATCCTGTAATGACAGTGACTTTTGTAGGGTGTTCTCCCTTTCTATTCAGGACCACACTGACCTGTTAAACTCGAAACAGTCCTGATTGATTTCTCTATTGTTTTCAATCATGCCCTGGGTTGTAAATTGCTGCACAAATTAATCCAATCAAACTCTAGATCTTTTGAATAGTCTTAGAAGTCAATGTCCAATTATTTTTCTGATCCCTACAGAGCTTCTCGCAACTGTATTATTTCTAAATCTTTTCTGCAAACTCTGGAAACATATAACTTATTTTTGAATCTCCTCCCAGTTGCCTTTAGCCACATTTACTGGATGAGCACATCCTGGAGTTGACAAAAAAAAAAACAAAGAATTCTGAGTTGCCTCTACTGGCAGGAAACCACAATTCCATGAACAGGGATCCAGCATTCTCAGTATGCTGTGCACAAGGTAAAGCCTCTGTTTCATGAGTGGAGGTTGATTTAAAGAAGGTAGCCTCCCTCTCAACTGCACTTGCTTGAAAATTAGCTTCAGCAACAGGTATCCCAGAGCAGGATGAAATACATTGGAATTCTCTTTCCAGGAGGAAAGAATTACAGTTGGGAAGTAGTGGGAGAACAGCTCTGTGTTATTTGCTACATAGTATCTTTCAGCGTATTCTCTGCCTTGTTGAACTGAGCCGCAGGAGAGAGAAAAGTATAGTAGTCACCCTTTATCTGTGGTTTCACTTTCTACAATTTCAGTTATCTATAGTCAATAACAATCTAAAAATATTAAATGGAAAATTTCACAAATAAACCATTTATATTTTAAATTGTGCAGCTTTGAATAGTATGTTGATATCTCATGCCATCTTGCTCCATCCCATCTCGGATGTAAATAATCCCTTTGTCCAGCATATTCATATGCTACACACTAACTGCCTATTAGTTACTGAGTGGACATTTTTGTTTATAGATCAACTGTTTCATGGTATCAGAGAACATGTGTACAAGTAACCATTGTTTTATTTAACAATGTCCCCAAAGCACAAGAGTAGTAATGCAAAAAAGGCAAATCAGAGTATAAAACATGAAAGAATAGATTATTAACCTTGCCACTATGTGACAACACTTCAGGGCATATAGGAAAACATCTGTGTGTGTGTGTGTGTGTGTGTGTGTGTGTGTGTGTGTGTGTATTCAGTACTATGTGCATATTCAGGTATCCATTGGGGATCTCTGAACATATACCTTGCAGATAAGGGAAGGGGGACTATTATAGTGGTCTTGGTTCAAATAGGTATTGCTTAATTTTCTGTTCACCCTAGGATCATTTCCAGAGACTTTAAGTATTTCAGGTTCTATTGTAGTTTTCATCAGTTTTGCTGAATACATAACTGATTAATAGTTCCTCTTTATAAAAATAATCATCTAATATCTTTGAACTTCAGTTTCTTTTTTTAAGAGAGAGAGAGAGAGAGAATGAATTTTAATATTTATTTTTAGTTTTCGGCGGACACATCTTTGTATGTGGTGCTGAGGATCGAACCCGGGCCGCATGCATGCCAGGTGAATGCGCTACCGCTTGAGCCACATCCCCAGCCCCTGAACTTCAGTTTCTACAACTGTAAAATGAGAAGACTGGTATAAATGGAAGTTTATTATTCCCTTAAAATTCATATATCATTCTATTTTAATGCTGCAACAAAATACATAAGGTTAAATAACTCAGCCTAAGTCATAAACTCAATAAAAGAAACAATGGCAAAAATAGTTTTTGATTTATGTCAAACAATATAGAACAAACTTGCTATGCATAAGCAATCCAGATTTTGAATAACAGAAAACAGAAAAATTAACTATTGATTATTTCAACCAAGATCTTTTATCAAGGGAGGGGTATCCACGTACATATATCCTCATAGTTAATCAATTGTCAAAAGAAAGGAAACAAATGCTCCATTGGGCATTTCCTGGTGATTCTATTTTATTTTATTTTTTATTCAGTAAATACTGCTGAGCTTTACTTTCACTAATGTATTGACTTTTTCTGGGTTTAACAATAAACAACAATGTTTTGTGAAATGAAATTTAAATTAATTTTATTCTCTATGACAGTTTATGAATTAAAAACTATCCTCTTGTGGTTGCTATGAAAACCATATACAGCTTGTTTAGCAAGGGAGGTTAATGAGAGAAAAACTTACCTTAATGATTAAAATATATGCCTGAGACTGTGTATCAGTATTCCCTGATGTAATTCATTCTATTAAATTGAATGTGGAAATATAATTTCAAAAAGAAATGTAAAGTTTCAATATTATTCTGTTTGGAATGTAAGGACATTATTTATCTACGATTGACATTGTGTCCAAGTACAGTGAGATTGTACAAAATAGATAATTTTCCTCACTAGTTCTATAATGCTAAAATAGTAGAATTCATCCTCATGATGGAAACATATCCTATATTTTATCTTTTGATATTTTATGTTTTGAAATAGGAATAACATAACTTCTCAGAGGATAAGATATTCTATTTAGGTTTGGACCTGATTTTAGATGTGTTTGAAGATGTTTTGCAATTTATATTTATGAAAAGTTTATTTGCAAAATCTTTCCCAAGGAAGACTTCCAGTTTCAGATCCAACATGTACATAACTTGGGAGTCATCACTCTTATCCTTACAACAAAGAAAGCTGAACAAAGACTTTATTGCACACATTGTTGAGTTGAGTCACAGGGAAAAATCACAATTCCAACATTTATTGAGATAGTTGAATCCAGAGAATCAAAGCCAAAATCTGTTTACCTCTCAAATTTCTATTTTACATTTATAAAATACTCCATCCCGCAGAAAAAAAAAAAAAAACATACAGTTTCTCAAACTTTAATAGGGCATTCAGCAAGATTAACTAGAGCTTGGGTCATAAAATATAACAACACATTTAAAAAGAAAAAAATGCCATTGGACCATATGAGTGTCTATAGAAAATCTTGAAGAAACAACAACAACAATAAATTTATTTGAACTTATTAAGCAAAGCCACATGATGTAAGTTTACTGTACAAAAGTCAATTCCTTTTCTACATTAGTAAAGAAATAATTAGAACTTGGAATTTGAAAATATTATGATTTATAATTTCAAACCCTACAATGATACACTTTAGTTATAAACCTAACAAAATGTATGCAGGCCCTGTATTCAGAAAACTATGAAACACTGCTAAAAAATTTGAAAATCTAAATAAATGGGCAGATAACCTGTGTTTTTGAATTGAATGACTCAGTATTGTTATGATATCAGTTTTTCCCAAATTTGGCTATAGATTCACTATAATCTTAATCAAAATCCCAGAAAGCTATTTTATGGATATTGACAAACTGATCATAAAATGTATAAAAAGATACAAAGACTAGGATAGCCAACACATCACTGAAGAAGAAGAAGTAAGTAAAAATAGAAACACTAAGCAATTTTAATATATACTATGAGACTACAGTAAGCAAGGCATAATTCCACTGGCAAAAGAACTGCTACATAGATCAACCGAACATAATAGAGAGCCCAGAAATGGATGCATACACATATAGCTAACTGATGTTTGACAAAGAAACAAAGGTAATTAAAAGGAGAAATTGTATGGTTCTGAAACAAGTGGGAATCAATTTGCAAACAAATTATGATATGCACCCATACAAAAACATTGATCTCAGACTGGATCATACATAATGCTAAATATAAAATTATTGAAAAAACCATAGGAGAAAATCTACATGACTTTGGATTTTTTGATGTTTTAAAATTCAACACCCATATCACAAACCATAAAAATATTAAAATTTGGCTTTATTAAAATTAAAATTTTCTGCTTTGTAAAAGGCACTGTTTAAAGAATCAAAATATAAATAACCTGTTGTGAGAAAATATTTATATGACAATTATATGATAAAGGATTTTATGTAAAATATGAAAATATTTCTTACAACTCAATAAACAACAGACTTTTTGTCAAAGAAGATATGCAAATGAAAATAAGTAATTGAAAAAATGTTCAACATCATTTTTCATAAGGAATTGTAAATTAAGATAACAAGATACCATTACACACTTATTAGAATTGTCAATATCCAAAACCTGACAATACTAACTGATGGCAAGAACTCAGAGCTATAGGAACTGTTTTTTTTTTTTAATTTAAAAATTTTTTTTATTGGTGGTGGGAATGTGAAATTGTATAGCCACTTTGGAAAATGGTTTGATAATCTCTCCTGAAACTAAGCTTAATTTTACCATATGATCCAACAATCTCACTCCTAGGCATTTGTCAAATTGATTTGAAAATATATGTTCACAAAATACACACACACACAAATTCTTATAGTAGCTTTATTCATTAACACTCAAAACTGAAGGCCACAGAAAAATCTTTCAATAGGTAAATGAGCAAAAATTTGGGTGCACCCATATATTGGAATATTTTTCAGCAATGAAAGAAATGAGCTCTCAAGCCATGAAAATATGGGTGAATCTTAAATGAAATTTTAATTGAAAGAAATCATTTTAAGTGAAAGAAACTACTCTAAAAATTATACATATTGTGTGATTGCAAGTCAGATATTTTGGAAAGGATAAAATTATAAAGATGGTTAAAAAAACTGGTTACTAGGGATTGAGGGATGAGATTTAATTAGGTGAAGCATAAGGGATATTTTAGGGCAATGACATTATTTTGCTAAATATTGTAAGGTTAATTAAAAGACATTGTTTGTCAACACCAATAGAACTTTACAGCACTAAATGCAATCTTTAATTTACATATTCCAGACTCAAATGCAGAATATAGCAAAAGAATCTAAATGTATTACAACTATATTTTCAAAACTTATATAGGGGAATGAAGGAACAAATTGTTGACCTAAATAACTCTGGAGATAAGTAGAGTCTAAAAGAATAAAAACAAACAAAACTATACCTAACAAAATCTTGTTGATAAAGAATTTTACTACCAATATATGGATTATCAATTCTGATACTGCAATGCATATATATTGGAATTAAATATTTAACTCACTGGATGGTGGATGATGGGAGTTAGGATTTTCCCACTGTTGACATGGGAATTTATAGATAAGTAAAAAAAGAAGTCTAAAATAATATAATAAATTGATTAATTTGAGTTAGAGGCATCAGTATGATGAGTTCAATGATGGAGACTTCAATAAGTTTACATAGCTACAGGTGGATACATATACAAATATTTTCATATGTATATCTATATTGTAATTAATATGCACACATGTGTTTCCTTACTGTTACTTGTTAGAGCCTAACAAATACTCCAGTATCAATGAGCACTCACAAATTTTCATTTTCAAGACAATTCCCTAATATAAGGAACAAGGTGTTCTTGGGGAAATGGCTGAGTCTAGGACTGGGGCAGGAAATATATAAGATAATACTGAAGTATATTTTAATGCTTAAAAAGTATAGAAGTTTAGAAAAGAAAGAGAACATAGAAGAGAGAAAAAGAAATAAAATACGAAAGAAAAGAAGTAAGAAAAGAAAAAGAGAAGACCACAGTGAAGCGGGAGGTACATCAAAGGTATATAGGAGCTAACTGAAAGAACTTACAATGAGTAAAGTTTTGCTAAAGATTTTGTGCAATAAATTGAAGTAGTAAAAACATAATTGTATATCAATATAAATAAATGATAGAATAAGTAAATAAACACACGTGGGAGATAAATCTTCCATGCAGAACAATTTCAAATAATTTATGTTGATAGTCTACCCTTAAGAGCAGAGAACATAAGCACCCACTCCTAAAGTGTGCGTTGTGTGTACTGTCTTAGAAAGAGTACAGTATGGGCAAGTGGAGAAGAAAAGGTAACTTTCAGTGGATAAACTTTGGGAATAGTGTTCAGCAGTGAGATCAAGTTAGCATTAACATTTGCATAGCTAATATATGCCCTTGATACGATATGAGAATTATGGTACTTCCTAACGCCAATATAATCATGATTATTAAAAAAAATATACCCAACCAGTATTTCTCAAAACTGTTAAGGTCATCAAAAATAAAGAAAGTCCAAGACACTATCACAGACAAAGATAGGTTATGGAGACATGACAACTAAGTGGAATGTGTTATCTTGGATGAGATCCTTGAACAGGAAAGGGACTCTAGATTAAAACTAAGGAAATCTCAGTTAAGGTTGGATTTCAATTAAAAAAATATTTAATATCAGTTCATTAATTTTAACTAACATACTATTCTAATGTAAGATGTAGTAATAGAGGAATCTGGGTTTAGAATATACAGGAAGTCTCTGTACTATCTTTGCCACCATTCTGTAAGTTTGACTATTCTAAAAATAGTTTTTTTTTTTTAATCTATTCTCAGGAGCCAATAAAGGAACCTTTAAGGATATAGGAATAGTCAGATTTAGAAACTCAAAATAACAACAATCATGTTACTAAATGTATTTTATATTGGCTTGCTATAGATTTAGAGAGTTCAGAGTACATGTCTTAGGACAAATTATAGCAATCACAGATTTTCATAAGATTGTCAATATTTCTCCAATTCACTAACTATTATTGGCAGGTGCTGACATAATCTGTCAGCTGTGTCAGCTGCAACACCAGAAGGTACCACATCCCATGAGTAAAAATAATGAGTCCTTATTCCCTAACAAATAAAACTAGATCATCTACATTAAATGAGTTGGTAATTCTCTTATAGGAGCAATAGATGATGCATGTATAAAGTGATTTTATTCCTCTTTATCTGGAACCTCAGTCAATAGTACAAGGTTTACCTGGCATAGAAAATGAGAGTATACATCTGTTTTATAAATGTTTTACATAAATATTATCTTGTCTTATATGGGATTCTTTGGGGACTTTTATCAGGTTTGTATAGCTAAGAGGCTAATGAATCTTTATTTGCTCATGTGTACACTTTGCTACAAGAAGTGGATGTGGTATAAAAGTTCAAGGCCAAATGAAGTTTTCAGGAAATTTATAGGTAAGCCTCAATTTGTCTGCCTTTATTTTTTCAAACAATTCTAAGGGAGGACTGAAACTAATGATATTTGTTAGTATTAGAATTGTAAAAGTTTACTGTTTATGAAATTGAAGTTCATTTCCTTACTAAGCTATACAGATGTTCATCTACTTATGATCCCAATTAATATCCCAATAAACCCATCATGAGTTGATGCTATAATGAGTAACAAAAATGTATTCAATATACCTAAACTTCTGAAAATCATAACTTTGTCTAGCCTATGTTAAACATGCTCAGAAAACTTACATTAGCCTATTATTGGGCAAAATCATCTAATGCAAAACCTATCTTATAATTTAGTGTGAATATTTCATGAAATTTGTTGAATATAGTAACTGTAGAGTATCAGTTGTTTATTCCTGTGATCACATGATTGACTAGGAGTTGAGGCTCCTTGTTGCTGCCTATCAACTTGTAAGAATATCATACCCTATTGCATATGGCTAGCTCAGGAAATAATCAAAATTTTACTGAATGCATATCAATTTTGCATCATCATGAAGTTGAAAAAAACTGTAAGTTATAAGTCAGAGCCTTAATATCCAGAGTATACAAAGAACTCAAAAAATTAGACAATAAGACAACAAATAACCCAATCAACAAATGGGCCAAGGACCTGAACAGACACTTCTCAGGGGAGGACATACAATCAATCAACAAATACATGAAAAAATGCTCACCATCTCTAGCAGTCAGAGAAATGCAAATCAAAACTACCCTAAGATACCATCTCACTCCAGTAAGATTGGCAGCCATTATGAAGTTAAACAATAACAAGTGCTGGAGAGGATGTGGGGAAAAGGGTACTCTTGTACATTGCTGGTGGGACTGCAAATTGGTTCAGCCAATTTGGAAAGCAGTATGGAGATACCTGGGAAAGCTGGGAATGGAACCACCATTTGACCCAGTTATTGCCCTCCTTGGTCTATTCCTTGAAGACCTTAAGAGAGCGTACTACAGGGATACTGCCACATCGATGTTCACAGCAGCACAATTCACAATAGCTAGACTGTGGAACCAACCCAGATGCCCTTCAATGGATGAATGGATTAAAAAAATGTGGCAGTTATACACCATGGAGTATTACGCAGCACTAAAAAACAACAAAATCATGGAATTTGCAGGGAAATGGATGGCACTAGTGAAGCCAGCCAATCCCTAAAAAACAAATACCAAATGTCTTCTTTGATATAATGAGAGCAACTAAGAATAGAGCAGGGAGGAAGAGCAGGAAGAAAAGATTGATATTAAACAGAGACACGAGATGGGAGGGAAAGAGCAAGAAAAGGGGAATTGCATGGAAATGGAAAGAGACCCTCATTGTTATAAAAAACTACATAAAAGAGTGAGGGGAATTGGAAGGAAAAACAAGGAGAGAAATGAATTACAGTAGATGGGATAGAAAGAGAAGATGGGGCGGGGGTGGGGAGGGGGGATAGTAGAGGATAGGAAAGGTAGCAGAATACAACAGTCACTAGTATGGCATTATGTAAAAAGGTGAATGTGTAACCGATGTGATTCTGCAATCTGTATTTGGGGTAAAAATGGGAGTTCATAACTCACTTGAAACTAATGTTTGAAATATGATATGTCAAGAGCTTTGTAAGGTTTTGAACAACCAATAAAAAAAAATAAAAAAATGGATACTAAAAAAAAAAATAAGTCAGAGACTGTTTGTAATTGAAAGTAATCTTTCAATGCAATAAAGTAAATTGTCTTCCAGCCTTTGATGTTCTCTTAATTATATTTAGGGGATAAGTATATGACTATTTTAGTCCCTGTAAGTCATTATTAAATATTATTAGATACAAAAATCCAATAAAGCATTATTACTTTACATAGTTCAAAAGAAATGTGTAGTACATTCTTTTAAATCAGTATTTTTATGAATGTTTTAGCTATATTTAAAAAATTAGAATAAAATGATGATTTTGAAAAGCCTTATAAATTTCATAGGATGAATAAAAATATTGATAATTTACCATCAGTCATATTATTTTAAACTAACTGTGAACATTTATCCTACAGTAACAAAGGAAAGAAAACTATGCACTAATGTTTGTAGTAGCTTTATTCATCATAACAAAAAATTGGAAGCAGGCTTGATCTTCCTCAATTTATGAAGGATTAAACAAACTGGTAATCCATACCATGGAATGCTACCCATACTCATATAAAAATATAAATGTGTACACGTGACAATCTCCAAAGTATGCTGCCAAGTGTGGGAAAAAATACTGCCAAATGGTTACATACTTATAATCCTATTTATTATAATTCTACCAAATTATGCAAACGAAGAACAATTGAATGAATGCCAATGGTTAGAATAAAGAAGGATGGGAGGAGGAAAAGATATGTACTGAGGAGAATGGGAGAAGTATTTTCATTGGATAAACCACCAACTAGAAATTTCTCCACTAACTTCAGTTTATACCATGATAATAGCTGTGGTTTATATTTAATATTTTAAAAAAACACCAAAATATGCTTAAGAGGCCTGATTCAGTTTGGAAAGAATTCTGAAACTTATCTTGATTATTTTTATTATGCACCATGCACTATTTAGAAGATCTAATTTAAAAAAAATATCAATCTATAAATAGTAATCAAAGTGAGATTGTTCAAAGAACAATGATATTTATTAGGGAATAAGAGGGCATTACAATAGGAATACTCATGCCATAGTATACTATGTGATTAATACAAGAAGGTTAAATGAAAGAGAAGGTTTTAATGGCAGAAATGGAGAAGTTCACTTAAGGTACTTGGATAAAGTTCAAAATAAGACTTCCTCTTTCATAATTTCCCAGCCCCAAATATCCCTTGTTATTTTGGGCCTCTTATTTTTCCAAATGAATTTCATGACTGCTTTTTCTATTTCTATGAAGAATGTCATTGTAATTATAATAGAAATTACTTTAAATTTGTATAGTGATTTTGCTAGTATGGCTATTTTAACAATCTTAATTCTGCCTATCCAAGAACATGGCAGATCTTTCCATCTTCTAAGGTCTTCTTCTTTAGTGATCTGTAGTTTTTACTGTAGAATTCTTTCACCTCTTTTGTTAGATTGATTCCCAAGTATTTTATTTATTTTTAGGTTATTGAGAATGGGATAGTTTTCCTAATGTCTATTTCAGCTGATTCATCAATTGTATAGGAACACAATTGGTTTATGGGTTTTGACTTTATATCCTGCTACTTTGCTGAATTTGTTTATGATTTCTAGAAGATTTCTGGTCGAGTCATGTCATTGGCAAATAGGAATAGTGTGAACTCTTCTTTTCCTGGTCATCTCTCTCTCTCTCTCTCTCTCTCTCTCTCTCTCTCTATATATATATATATATATATATATATATATATATACACATATATATATATATATATTTTTTTTTCCTAATGGC
Source organism: Urocitellus parryii (assembly GCF_045843805.1). Lineage (NCBI taxonomy): Eukaryota > Metazoa > Chordata > Mammalia > Rodentia > Sciuridae > Urocitellus > Urocitellus parryii. Next base: position 56,589,118 of record NC_135547.1, read on the forward strand.
TCTACGGTTTCAAATACTATCTTGAGTAGAAGTGGTTAAATAGGGCATCCTTTTCTTGTTCTAGTTTTTAGATGAAATGCTTTCAATTTTTGTCCATTTAGAATGATGTTGGCCTTGGGTTTAACACATATAGCTTTTGCAATGTTGAGGTGTGTCCTTAATATCCCTAGATTTTCTACTGTTTTGAACATGAATGGATGCTGCTTTTGTCTAATACTTTTTTCTGCAGCTATTGAGATAATCATGTGATTCTTGTCTTTAAGACTTTTGATGGGATGAATTATGTTTATTGATTTCCAACCTTACATCCCTGGGATGCACACCTCTGGATTGTGGTGCAATATCTTTTTAATATGTTTTTGTATGCAATTTTCCAGTATTTTATGACGGATTTTTGCATCTATGTTCTTCCTAATCCTAGAAGAGCTAAAGCAATTATTAGCAAGAAAAGTGAAGCAGGAGACATCACAATACATGGTATGGGTACCAAAACAGACAAATGGAACAGAATAGAAGCCTCAGAGAGAAATCCACATAAATACAGTTATCTCATTCTAGACAAAGGTACCGTAAACATACATTGAAGAAAATATAGCCTCTTCAACAGATGGTGATGGAAAAGCTGAAAATCCATAAGTAGAATGAAATCGGACCCCTATCTCTCACTTTACATAAAACAATTCAAAGTGTATCCAGACGTAGGCATTAGAACAAAGACCCTGTGCCTACTAGAAGAAATGCAGGGCCAACTCTCCATCATGTCAGTTGAGGAACACACTTCCTTAACAAGACTTCCAAAGCACAAGAAGGGAAATCAAGAATACATAAACAGGATGGTATCAAACTAAAATGCTTCTTCACAGCAAAGGAAATAATAAATAACATGAAGGGAGAGCCTATAGAATGGGAGAAAATCTTTGCTAGCTATACCTCAAATGGAGCATTAATCTCAGGATACACAAAGAACTCATAAAACTTAACACCAAAAGAACTCATAAAACTTAACACCAAAAGAACAAATAGTCCAATCAATAAATAAGCAAAGCACCAGAACAGACACTTCATAGAAGAAGAAATAAGAATAATGAACAAATATTTGAAAAATGTTCATCATTTCTAGTAATTAAAGAAATTTAAATTTAAACTTGCTGAGATTCCATGTCACTCCTGTCAGAATGACAATTATCAAGAATAAAAGTAACAATAAATTTTGGTGAGGATATGGGGAAAAAGTTTCAATCATGCATTGCTGGTGGGACTGCAAATTGGTGCAACTACTCTGGAAAGCAATAGGGAGATTCCTCTGGAAAGCAATATAGAGATCTTCAGAAAACTTGGAACAGAACTACCATTTGACCCAGTTATCCCACTCCTTGGTCTATACCCTAAGGACTTAAAATCAGCATATCACAGTAGTGCAGCCACATCGATGTTTATAGCAGATCAATTCATAATAGCTAAGCTATAGAAAAAACCTAGGTGCACTTTAATATATGAATGGATAAAAAATGTGGTATATATACACAATGGAAAGTCACTCAGTCATAAAGAAGAATGAAATTATGGCATTTGCCAGTAAATGGATGAAATCGGAGACTGTAATGTTAAGTGAAGTAAGCCAATCCTAAAAATATAAAGGCCAAATGTTTTCTCTGATATGTGGATGCTAACACATAATAAGGGGATAGCTAAAGGGGAATGAAGGTAAGGGAAGATGATGGGAATAGAAAAAACAGTAGAATGAAGTGGATATAAATTTCTTATGTCCATATATGAATACATAACCAGTGAAACTCCACATCATGTACAACCAAAATAATAGGATCATAGTTAGAATAAGTCATATTCTATGTGTGTATAATATGTCAAAATACACTCTACTGTCATGTATATGTAAAAAAAAAAACACAAATTAAAAAATTTGCCAGGCTCTATCAAGAGCAATTTAATCTTTTATCGTCAACTTTTACACTTTTAATATCAACTAGTTTTTGTCCTACCTTATGAAAATCTTAAAAGAGGTAATGTATTGTAAGTCTGTTAAAAATTTAAAGCATATGTAGTCTAAGCATATTAACCCATGCTTATATCTATGATTTCTCCAATATAGCCATACTAATTTAATAGTTATAATAATCCACTGTTGATACTAATGGCCTAAGCCTGTGTATAGGTACCTCTGTATTTACTGCCATAGGGTAGTGTGTTGATATATTTTTGTCAATTTTTGTTCTATATTTGCCTCCCTCCTCCATTTTGTAACTTCTACTTTCACAATGATAGAAGTTAGGAACTTCATTAAGATACTGTATTGATGAAAGTATAAATATTAAAAGGCCTCAGACCTTCCAGACAAATAGAAGAAAGCCCTGTGGAAAAAAAAATTACTTGAGGACACACTATGCCCTCCTACCTTAGATAAGAGGGTCTTGGATACAACCTTCTAGAATGTAAGCCTTAGGTTGTTTTGCTTTTTCTTTCAGTTGAAGTTAGTGATTGAAGTATTCAGCCATACTCAGGAACCAAAAGGAAGTAGGCATAGTTAATTAAATCATCAAAGTAAGTGTTTTCCAGACTGGAGATTGCACCATGTTTTTGAGTTAAGAAGTCAACTTAATAAGTCATGGCAGGCATTATTTTTTTAAAGGTAATAGAATATAAAACACTGCAGTGCATCACATTTGATAAGGTAAATGGTTTTTCATAAAATTGTGGTTTCAGTTGTATAAATAAAAAAATGCATGAGTGGATCATGATATAAAATGTATTTCTTCTGGTGAGTTCACAGCTAAACAAGTTGAAAGTGTTATCTGTACTGACTTTTGGTGTACTTCATTATTCATTAAACTTCCACATGAATACTTGAGGTGAAACATTTTTATGTTAAAATATCAATGATTTTATTCTAAACCTACTTGTGTGGGTAAATAAATTTACTTTAAAAAATAGTATACTTTTAATTTTTGCCATATGCATTGTTTTCACAAGTAATATCACAGAATGGATTGTAGAGTAAACCTGCCTCACTTTAAATCACAGATGAATCATTTACAACCTGTGTGATCTTGCAGAAGTTACACTTCTTTCTGCAGCTCTAAATGGGACTTTATTTCTGCTACAAGGATTAAATGAAATGCATTATTAAATGTGCAACATAAGATCAAATGTTTATTAAATACTAAATGATAGCTATTGTTTTAAGTGCTTTAATTAATTCAAATTTTATGGGTCATATCATTATTTTCCTGGCTCACTGAGGAATCTGTATTCTTTTTCCAATCTATCTGTCTTTCTCCTCTTCCCTTCCCCTGCCTTCCTTTACCTTCCCTCCTTTACTTTTTTCTGTTTATCTTTCTTTTGCTTCCCTCCCAAAGGTTTAGCTTGAACTCACTCTAAGAATCAACAATTGACACTTTACATTTTTCAAACAGCTATAAGACAATGGCACTGTTTGTGTATTGGACAATGTTATGTAAATATATTATATAGTATAATTTGATGAGCTTGGAAATTAACCCTAGACCTTTAAATATTATCTTCTGTGGTTCTTCCATTCATTTTTTTTGGTTTTCCACTATTCTTATAAGTTATGTGAGCTAAGTGTATTCTCATGTTTAATTTAATTTAGTTTAGTTGATTCTTTTCACTTGCAACCAAATGTATACTGTAGTATTACTTTTGTTAATGTATGCAAATAAAGCCAGCATTCCAATCTATCTCCTGGCTTTTTGTAGTATTTATTCCACTTGGGGTTCAAAATTAAGGAATCTCTGTTGTATTCTTATCATAGGATTTACATAGTTGGGGTTGAGGACTGGTGGTTAATACCAGAAGAATTATACATCCCTGAGAAGTATGACAAGAACTATTGGGAAACTTTTTTTTTGGACTAGAAATTGTAATTCTGATGCACTTTCATGTCTGAAATTATGAGTGCTAGTGTGTTCATGTGTGTTTGTGTGTGTTTTGTGTTTGCATTTGAACCGATGGGAGTGTTCAGATGAAGAGAGTTGAGGAAGTTTTAGTTGTCCATCCAATAAAACAACAGTGCTTATCCAAAGCAATAAAAATATTGCTATATTTTTCCTGTATTTTACAAATCTGTTTCTAACATTTTGCGAACTACATTGACCAAGTTTTTTTTTTTTTTTTTTTTTTTTTTTTTTTTTTTTTTTTTTTTTTTTTTTAGGGAACTTCCATCATCTATCTTGGGATTCATAGTTCTGGAAAAAGTGGAAGTGGGAGAGATTCCAAATTATTAAATTACAGATTATAGCATTTTTATATACAAAGCATACATCACTATGTTTTTATGGTTGGAAAAATGATATTGATCCAAATTATCCCCAAATAATCTGAAAGGGTAATTTCCTACCTCTTATGAATATACTCATTTACAACAATGTATCTTTTCTGAAATCTTGTGAGATTTGCCTTTCTCAGTGAAAATCCATTCCTTAATGTCAGAGAGGTGCATACACTATGGTTATTAAGTATAAAATGAAAGACTTTCTAGAGGTTAGAATTTAATTTTCAAAGGTAAACACTAGTACAGTCATCTCCATACAAATTATAGATACAAATAATTTGCTTCCATAAATGCCACATGATGTTAATATAATTCTTGGTTCATACTTGACCATCAGACATTTCATCTTCACTTATGAGTAGTCTAACTGACCTCTAATGTTAGGGGTTAGTGGATTTTAAGAAAGAAATGGAATACAGCATTTTGTCATTCAGTCCTAGTGAGGTTTGATTACTTTTTTAAACTTATATTTTATATTATAATTTTGATTCTGTCCAAATTGTGGCAAAGCAATGCAGTCATTTCACCAAGAAAATAAGCTGAATAAATATTTGAGAAATTGTTGACTTGATTATTTAAAATTATGCACAGTAAACACACACCTAATTAGCTGAAATCCTTATATTTTAAAATCATGCAAACTTGAATAAATGTGTATTTTCTTTGTTATATTGCTGGTGAGGTTGCTGTTATTTTTTCTTTCCTCCTTATTTAAAAAAAAATATTTCCCTTTGGAGTACCTATACTACTACATTTGAATGTGTTCCTTTGTTTGTTTGTTTTGTTACCAGAGATTGAATCCAAGTGCACTCAACCACTGAGCCCCATCCCCATCCCTTTTATTTATTTATTTTTTTTAAATTTAAGACAGGGTCTTTCTAAGTTTCTTGTGACCTTTGTAAGTTGCTGAGGCTGGCTTTCAACCTGGGATCCTCCTGCTTTAGCCTCCTGAACCATTGGGATTACAGGAGTTTTGCCAGCACACCAGGCTCTGAATGTGTTCTCAGAGTGAATGACTGTTGTGGTATTCCACAAATATTTTTCCCTTAAGATGTCCAACTTAGCATAGAAAAGCATTAATAAGAATAGTTTCAGAATAGTTATGTTACAAGCATTTGCTAGGGTTTTGAGAATTCTGTCCCAGAGCCTGAAGTGGAAAATATATTTTCACTTGTGTTATTGTGGAATGAACAAGTAGGCACCTCTAGGGAGCACATTTTCCCATAATCAATCAAGTATTTTTACGTTACAGTAATGAATGACTAATTAGCTCAATATGCACAAAATTGGGGAACGGAGGGAAAAGATAGTCACTTTAAGGTTTATCATGTGAGGTCTGGTAATTTTCTTTCAAATATCTTTGAAATAAGATATTTTTCTTTTTTAAAAAATTAAACCTAAATGATTTATACTTTATTCTACATCACAGTCTTCTAGAATCTCAGATTATTGTCTTCAATGGCTTCTTTGTTTTCTGAGAGGTATTATATCATCACAAGACAAGAATAGCTGTTTAATTTCTAAGCCACCTAACTTCTCCATGTGTGCAGAGTACAGTTAATACAGTATGTGCTGCAGTAAATTATGATAAAAGAAATGTGCAATCAGATAAAAATAAATCCTGTGAGACGTTTCATATGAAAGAGAGGTTAATGGATTTCAGGAAAGAAATGGACTACAGTATTTTGTCATTCAATTCCAGTGAGGTTTGATTTCTTTTATCGGATTGACTAAAGATTGTTGGTACTTGCCCTTTTCTTATCATAATAATTTATAATAAATGGAAACACATGAGACATTTTCCATTAGCTGAGAAATAGAAGGTTGACCAGTGACTTGTACATGCTTGACCTGTTCCTCCACAACTTATTTTAAAAGAAAATTAAGGTGATCTGAAAAATAGGTCTGTTCTGAAGAACAAGTTTGATTAGGAATTCATTGGCTTGATTAGTAACTTTGTATAGTACATACATAAAGATCTTTTATTTTGGAATTACAAATGATTTTATAAGTGATGTGAATGGTGCAAAGCTTTATGGAAAACTTTAGGGGAGATAACCTTCCTAAGGGCACTTAACACATCAGTACTTGGTATCACATAATGCAATAACCATCGAGTTAAGCAGTCTCTTAGCAGTACAAGAATTACCTAAAAAGGATAATAAGTAACAAGACATAGATTCACAAAGAGGATAAAAATGAAAAATCAATCCAAACTATCAACACAAGATTTTAAATGAACATCACCTAAATTAAAAACAAAATTCCATATTAGAATTATAGGTTGGGTGCTTTCCTATTTTATTCATCTCCCAAGCAGCATGATCTTTCCTTTGATATATATTCATATTCTTAAGATTACCTTCACTAGAATCCCTAGAATGGAAACTCTTTTAGGGACCTGTTTCAAGTTTGTATCCTCTATGTTTCCTTGTTTACAGGGGAAGCTGGACAAATGGTTCTTAAATAAATAAATAATTTGGGTGGCACAGATACATTCACAAAATCCCAGAATGATAAGTGGTACCTCTGACATAACAGACAAGTTAAAAGAAATATCATTATAAAGTTAATAGTATAAATTGTTAGAGTCCAATAAATGATTAAGACTGAAAAATTTAAAGCTAAATTTTAAGTTTTTAGTTCTTCAAAATTTTAAAGGTGAGTTTTTGTTGTACACTTGCATACTAGGAGCAATAGCTATGAAGGAAGATAAGGCAATGGTCTCTTTTCTAAAGCAGAATGAACGTGCTAATCTCATTCAAGGCATACTTTTAAAATGAGCTTTAAGTCTACAAAGGGTTATTAAGAGAAACCAAGGATATTTGTGATTATAGTGTTAATCTTAAAAGAATGAGTCACAGAGGGGAACACATTCCACATTTCTCTCTCAGACTACTACATTTAGAGGACAGATGATTAGACTTAACCACCATTCAAATGTCTTCCCTCCCTTAGGATCTTACATACTTATGTGATAATGCAACTGAAAAAAAGAATGAACATGGATTTCATTAAGGTGCATCTTGCTTAACTAGAAATTGTCTCAACCTCAACAACTATCAAGCACAATTTCTATATATAAAGTGAATCACAAATCTTATTTTTACTGACTCAGATTCTCTATACAGCTTGAGTATCCCTAAATTTAAATCTAAAACTCCAAAATCTGAAATGCTACAAATTTTGAAGCGTTTTGTTCATCAAATGATGTCACATGTGAAAAATTCTTTACCTAACCCTCTTTGATGGGTTGCTGTCAAAGTGAAGGTGTACTAAAAATATTGTAGTTGGTTATCATCAAGTTATGTGTATAAAGTATATTTGAAACAAATGAATTTTATATTTAGCTTTGCGGAAGGGACCCAAGTCTAAATACATACCTCATAATGTACATGCAAATATTCTGAAATCCCCATATATCTGAAATCTCAAATACTACTGGTCCCAAGTATTTCAGATAACAGATACTTGACCTGTATATAAATGAATAATATTGTATAAAAATCTTTATTCTGCAATTTGTATGTGACCATTAAAAGTTGAGTTATAGCCAGGTGTACTGGTGCATGCCTATAATCCCAGCAGCTAAGGAGGCTGAGGCAAGAGGATCATGAGTTCAAAGCCAGCCTCAGCAACTTAGCACAGCCCTAAGCAACTCAGTGATACCCTGTCTCAAAATAAAATTTTAAAAAAGTGATGGGGATATGGCTCAGTGGTTACACACTCTTGGGTTCAATTTCTGGTACAAAAAAAATGTTGAGTTTTTAAAGATCAATTACCATGAGTGGTTTAAAAATTTTGGTCTTTAATTAAATGCGACTTTTTACATATGGACTTCTGGTGAGACGGAATCAACTTAGAGTATTTAACAGCAGACATCTGCTGAAAGAGTTTATTTTCATGAGTGAGTTGATGTGAGGAGATCACAAGGTGAATTTTCATATTACCTTTTCCTTTCATCACTACTGAATATTCCATCCATTAGGCTACTCAAAATTTTTAATATTTCTAATGTTCCTCAAAATAGAATTCTCTTCTTCCCCTGATAAAATCTCAAATAAGTACACATTTAAAATTCTTTTCTCCTAATATGTATGCATTTGGAAATAACTTGGAAAGTACTAGAATAATGCAATTTATTTTTAGGCAAAAATTATTCTAATAAAAATCTCTGAGATGCAACTTACAACACAATTATTTGCCACTAAATTACTAATGCAATGATGCTGTGAAGAAAGTTGTCACCAATAATAATAATAAGCAATAACAATACCATTTGGATAGCTCCTTTCATCTTGAACGTTCTAAAAACACCCTATAAGGGAATTTTGTACAACCTTCTCTGGGGAAAACTTGGAAGCTTTTTAACAGCTGGCCATCATTAAAACGAGACAGGAAGTGAAGAAAGTGTTTCCCAGCAGAAACTATAGGATACACGATGTAATTACCTAATTTAAAATTAGTTTAGGACACTGGAGCTAATTAATGTACATATCCTTTAAAAACAGTAGCATAGGATAATTAGTGAGCACAAAGTAGTCAGGACTACAATTGTACATTTTAACTAGAAGACAAAGCTGGCAATAACAGTGTCTTCTTTGAATGCTGATTCAGTGCTGTCTAAACACTGAGTCATGAAGTGAAGCAATCAAGAAATATGATAAATTTTTAGCTGGGTATATAATGTACACACAGAGAGAAATGTAAAAGAGTCTGTAGATTTATTGAGTGAAATTGTAAATTCAGTAATGTGCCCTAACACCTAATGCCAACTGTTAATTTTACTATCAGCTTCTCAGCTTATTGATTCAACAGTGCAGGTGTACCCCATTACATGGAGATTCCACCAACCAGAAACTTACCCTTATAGAAAAGTAGGGAATAAATTCAATGTATGCTTCCAGAATCCTCACATGAACAGAAATTTGCCAACATAAAAACAGTTTCCAAAAAGCATATACACAAAATGAGTTCTCCGCTTGTCTGTACCTTGCCACAAAAACAGCAGGATGTAACCAGCTGCTACTCATATCTCCCACAGCCTGATTTTGGATGTACCATCAAATCTAGGCTGTGGCAGTCGGGGATGAGAGGATGCCAGCACGAGGCAAACATGTGAAACTAAAGCAAGGTGGAAAGAGCAGGGCTTCCTGCATCCCATGCCTGAATTGAGCCATGGCTTCAGGCAGGTGGCAGATGTTCTGAGTTAGTGAAGTAACTGTACCCCTCTTGTGCTGTAATCACCTTTAGGCAGGAACAGCAGAAAAAATAATAAAAAATAAATAAAATAAAATGAAATAAAAATTCAGGGACACATTCCTTACGTTATTAGGAAGGTCAATGGACAAAAAGAGGATTTCTTCTGCAGAATTTGCTTTATAAGGTATATTTCTGGTTGAGAATTGTTAGTAAAATTAAGAAATACCCAAATCTAGTGAAATCTGCCACTAATTAAAATGATTAAATATTGGAAAGGCAACAGTAGTTTTAAAACTGTGAGCATTTAATATACTAATTAAGGGGATAAATATATACCTCTTAAATACTTCAGCTGGAGAATAAACATTTTATTCCCTCAAGACATAGTCTTCATGTCATCTCCTGAGATATTTTGATGAATCTTTGGAGTAAGAGGATATTTCTATCTTCCCAATCTCTACCTCATTATATTAATTAAGATAGGAAGTAAGTCAATTTCAGAGAATCATAAAATATTCCTAATTTTATTTTTTTATTAGTTATATATGACAGTACAATATATTTATGCACTTTGATATATCATCAATATATGGGATATAATTTCTCATTTTTCTGAGTGTACATGTTGCAGAATCATATTGGTCATGCAGTCATATATATACATACAGTTATAATATCTGTTCCATTCTACTATTTTTTCCTATCCCCACATCCCCTCCCTATCCCTCCCATCACTTCCCTCTACCTAATCTAAGGTAACACTATTCTTCCCGTGTGCCCCCCACCTTATTTCTCTAATTTGTATATGCAAATTAGAGAAAATATTCATAATCTTATGAATCCAAATGAAACAATGTTGAAGAGCAAAGTACAGGATCAAATATAGAAAATATTATCTGATATATTTCTTGATAGGGGCACTTTGCATAGTGATTTTCAATATAACTGATGAGACTTTCTCTATAATGTCCTAATTTAAAAAATTCAGAAAATGTTTAAGAAGTTTTGTTTTCTAACATGAATAAAATATTCCTCTAATTCCTTAAAGAAAATATCTATTAGATACCTCAAGGGTTTTAGTATTTTTGTTAGCTCTTGAGTTTTGTAAATTATGGTTATTTGGTATTGAAAAAGGGAAACACAATCAGAAATTACTTAAGCTGTAGGGTTATTTGCTCAAATGGTTAAAAAATCATACTTTTATTTGTCAAACTGTTACATATGGGTATTCTGTCTTTCAGAATTATCAAATATCAGGTCCCACCAAGGCCAATATGACTATAAGGTACTCCTATTTTTGTCACATTTCTAATTTATTATTTCAATAGCATTTTGGATTAAGACACCAAGTAATTAAACCTGTGAAAATTTGACATCAGTAGACACAGGACTTTGTATTATTGGTTTGATGATAAGTGCTTCAGTTTCTTGCTATCAGTCTCTTGTCTTTTGGATGACTGAAAATTTCAGAAACCTAATCTCAAAATTAAGAAAATATTTTCAGTTCATAATTCTTTATTTTTAAAAAGAATGAAGAAAGAAACATAGTCCTATATGACATTAAGGGTGGAGAGAATTTTCAAAGGGAAAAATATTAATATGAAACCCTCCAAGATAGAGATATGAAGTCTCAACCTTCAATAGAATATTCTTAAATGGTGGTTGTACAATTTCTTTGCATATAACCTTAGTGACGTGAATATTAACATCAAAGATATAAATAATATATAAGAAACTGAATAAAAACCTCAATAGTAAAAAAAAAATCAAATTAAAAATGGGTAATGAACCTAAACAGATATTTTTCAAAAAAACCTAAAAACTAAAAAAGACATAAAAATGGGCAACAGGTATTTGAGAAAATGTTTAATATCAGAAATTATCAGGGAAATGCAAATTCAAATCAAAATGAAATATCACTTCATTCCAGTTACAATGGTTATCATCCAAAAGACAAAAGCTTACAAGTGCTGTTAAGGATGTAGAGAAAAGGGAACCCCGGTATGGTGGAAATATGCATTAGTACAGTCACTATGGAAAATAATGTAGAAGTTCCTCAAAAAATTAAAAATAGAACTACCATATAATCTGGCAATGTTATTACTAGGCATAGATCTAAAGGAAATGAAATCAATATCTCAAAAAAATATGTGCACTCCCGTCTACTGTAGCACTACTCATAATAGCCAAGAAATGGAAAAAAATAAGTGTCTGTCAATTCATCAATTGATAAAGAAAATGTGCTACATTTATACAATGGGAGGCAATTCAGCCACAAAAACAATGAATCCTATCATTAGTGACAACTTGGATGGAACTACTGATCCTTATGTCAAGTGAAAGAAACCGGACAGTGCTGAAAGAATAAAGACAGTGCTGCATGATTTAAAATGTGAAATATAAAAAAAGATTAATCTCATAGAAATTGAGAGTAGAATAGTGGGTACCAGATCCTGGAGAGATTAAGGGGTGTGAGGGAGGGCTTTGGAAAGGTTAGTCAACAAGTACCAAGGTCTAGTTAGATAGGAGAAATAAGTTCTAGTGTGTTGCTCAGTAAGGTTACTATATATAATAATAATGTACTGTACATTACAAAAAGCTAAAAAAAGTATTTTTAATATTTTACCATAAAAAATGATAAATATTTGTGGAGATGAATATGCTTATTCTTATTTGAATGTTATACATATATCAAAACTTACATGATATACTTTAAATATGTGTAATTTTCATATTTTATGTATGAACTAAAATGAATTTTAATTAAAGCAAAAAGGATATAGGACTTGAGAAAACAATGTAATTCCAAGATAGCCATTAAAATTCTTAAAGCTATCTTTGGCCAACTCTTGTATTTTTGAAACATTAGTTTTATTAATTTCATGTTGGATCCCTGCAGGCAACAGAACAAATGTAATGCTTACTTATAAATATTTAAACTCAGATAACATATTCAACATCAATCTTCTTCCATACATGAAGTTCCTCACCTCTTCCTAAAATCATATGAGTTCAAGTCTTCCAGTAATCCTTGTTTCTCCTCTGTCACTATGTTGAATTTTATCAATGAGCATTCAGAACTGAGGACAATGTTCCAAGTGTAACCTTGTCAATGTAGACTAAGGTTATGTGGTACTTGGTCTAAATTGCATTGCTTTCCTGAAAGCTTTTGGATTCATAAAATGTTGTCTTCCCTTTTAATGTACTTTTGGAATGTTAGATAATTTAAATCCAATATATAAATGTGTATTTATTATGCAATTTTATATTTTTAAATGGTAGATCCCAAGTGTAATGCATATTATAAATGATGGGATTATTTGATTTTCTAATGAATACCTATTCCTCTTGCATTTACTTAGGAATATTTTGGCTGCTTTGTCTGAAGTCCCTATGTTTTCATTTCAATATAATTATAAGTTCATCTTTAGGATCCCTGAATGAATGCCACAATTCTCCAAAGGAGGCTCCATCCTAGAAAACTGAAGTTGAATAATAAATCTTATTTTAGCCAATATGGGTGTTCTACTGAAAACTAGACTAGAAGTTCAGCTCTCTAACTCAGAACCCCATTCTTTTTTTAGTGTAGCCTAAGATTGCATTAGCTTAATTGACAGCCATATTAAGTTCTTATAATATTTTGAGCTGACTTTATCTCATATTTTTTTCAATTCAATATTAAACACAGTCTGCTCTTAAATCATACTTCCACTCTGTTATATTTGAGCAATTGGGATATATCTATAGCCAAGTTCTCATTAGATTTGGTTCATTGCCCAGGCCATCAATATTATGTTGAGATTATTTTATTTGATTCCTGATCCTCTAGATTTGATCAGCACACTATAAAATATGCTCATCTTGATCATTGATTATTAAATAAAAACACTGACTACCAAGTTTTTGCCAAATACTGGGAATCATGAATATGAAATACCTGGCCTCATAGTGTTCATTAGGTGGTGAGGTCATCTCTCTATGAAACAGAACTGGACTAAGGATAGATTATTATGGCATTCTCTAAATTGACGATTGCTTATTTCATTGGCACTCTTTGGGTATTGTTTGCCCAGCTACAAATCAACCTTAATGTTCTACCATCAGGGCCACATTCTTGTGATTTAGTTGACATGGAGGAGGGTGGGAGATGGAAAGAATGGCAAGAAGGGTCCAAGTGATTAGTTATTTATTTTTCCCTTGAGTGCTAACATGTGATGGAGTGGCATAATGAGTAGTTTGGAAAAAGATGAGTAGAAATTAGAGAAGAGATAATAAAGTAGGGAAGAACAAAAGAAAGAACCACAGTTATAAGAATAGCAAAGTCCTTTACTGTATACTTTTTGGCCTCTGGATGAATACTGCCAAATTAAAAAAAAAAAAATTCCATGTCCCTGACCAGAAGACCCATATACATAATGTTTTTCATTTCAGTTATGTTTCTAAAATTTAAGGTTTCTTTTCAGAAAAGCTGTCCTTTTACATTTTCTGCATGATGCAGTGAATTGCAATGTTCATGTCAAATAGCATTAATCTGAGAAGAAAAGAAGACAGCTGAACTTCATAAAATGGAATAATTTTCTTCTGTGTGTACTTTCTCTTTATATACATTGGGATAAGAAAGTATGTAAGTTAAACATCTTGATTGAATGCTGCTTTTTTCAAAAACCAAAAAAAAAAAAAATAATGTCAATTAGAAAAAAGTGAAGATGCCTTTGAAAACATGACTCCAAGGTGTTCTTGACAAATAGTAACCTGAAAACTCTACAAATAATAATTGTATATTTAGTTCCATTTTAATGAATCTCAGAGCATTTAAAACTTTTGATTGGGATGTAATGATGGTTGAAATATGAAGAAGATGCATTGATTTCAGTCCTGGATTTTCTTCAAGTTTTTTGTATTTCATAGGCAACTCATTTATCAACTCTATGTAAGGTCCACATTGAGACAAATAAGGGAATTAGACATTATTTGAAACATCCTTTTCAACTCTGATTCTCTTCCTTACACAACAACAACAACAAAAAAAACCATGAAAATTCACAATAAAGCTTTTTCTGTTATTGTTGCAATGGTATTGCATGAATGAGCTCATGATACAATAAGGACTTTCAAAGCACACCATAACTAAAATTTCTTGAATGGTATTCAAGTCCTGGTGTTTTAGTTGGCTTTTCATTATTATGACCAAAAAACCTTACAAGAAAAAATGTGGAGGAGGGAATGTTTATTTTGGCTCATGCTTTCAGAGGTTCAGTTCAGGATCAGCCCACACCATAGTCTAGTCACTAGGTGAGGAAAAACAACGTGGTTTAAGTGTGTGGCAGAGGAAAGCTTCTTAGTTTATGAACAACCACGAAGCAGAGAGAGCTCCACTCACTAGGGATAAAATGTAAAACGTCAAGGCAAGCCCCCAGTGATTTAATTCTTCTAGCCATATTCTCCCTGTCTACAGTTACAATCCAATTAATCCCTATGAGAGGAGTAATGCACTTATTAGGTTAAAGCTCTCATAACTCCGTCATTTCACCTCTGAGTTTCCTTGAATTGTCTTACACATGAGTTTTGGGAGACACATCATATCTAAACCATAACACCTGCCTTTTACAGATATTCAAATATGTCCAGGCTCTGCTATTTCTCTGACGTTGAAACTTCAGTTCTTGAGACCATGGAAGTACCTGACTGCCCAGACCTACCCTGCAATAGTTCCCTCTTCTGCAGCAGGAAGAAAAGCATGGTCTCTTTCCTGTGAAGGCCACCATCAAAATTCATTCCTATATTAGCTGAAGAGAAAGAACAGAGGCAGACACTGTTAAGACTGAATTAAATGCTTGATCAGAGAAGGTTAAAACTGGATTGATTTTTTTAATTATTATTTTTTTGGATGGAAACAAAGCTGCAAGAAACAAGCTAAACCAAGGCACTTAATAGAGCTACAAAAAAGAGAAAAGACGGCAGCAGTGGGTCATTGGAAAGGCAGTGCTCTGGAAGTCAGGTCACCTGAGCTTTAAGTCTTAGCTCTGCAAAAGCTTAAATATTTGCACAAGACCTTTTCCAATTGTGTGTTTCAGATTCTTCATCTGTAGACTGAGGAGGTAGCTTAAGATGGAAATCTCATACTCAGATACTTCCATGAACAAATGTGTATGTGTAAGGGCAACAGGGAATGATGAATATCTAGGGGAACTGGAAAATACAAGTTCTTCCAAAAGGCTTTCTAATTAATAATTAGTTTAGAACTCTGTGATAGTCTATAAAACAAACATCTGCTCTGCACATTACACAGGGTTGTCCAGAGAAATAGAGTCAACCAAAAGTTTGTTTGTTTCCTTAAAGGAACCAGCTCATGTTAGTGTAGGGGCTGGCAAGTAAAACATATATATAGTAGGCCAGTAGTATAGAATGACACACAAAAGTTGATGTTGTAGTTCTGCATCCAAAATCCACAAGGTAGGTCACAGGCTGGAAACTCAGAATATCTATGTTACGTCTTGATGCAGAATTCCCTTTTGTCTGAGAAACCAGAGTTTTTGCTATGAAGCCTTTAAACTGACTAGATGAGGCCTATTCACATTATTGAATGTACTCTCTTTTACTTAATTGGTTATAAAATTTTACCACATTTACAAATTATTTTCATAGAAACATCTAGACTATTGTTTGACCAAAAAACTGGGTACAATAGCCTAGCCAAGTTGACAAAGAAAATTAACCATCACATATTTCCATAGATTAAACCATCCTAAGTGTTTGAGCTCTAATCTCTTTAAGATTTGGTAGTACATTCATCCCTCTGTACCTTTGGGATTAACATCCACAGATTCAACCATGTACTACAAATATTAGGGGAAAATTGAATGTGTACTGAACACATGTAGACCATTTTTCTTGTCGTTATTATTCCCTAAACAATATAGAATAACAACTATTTACATTGTATTAAGTATTTTAAGTAATCTAGACGTGATTTAAAGTACACAGGAAGATATGTGTAAGCTATACACAAATATTGGACCACCTAATTTAAGAAACTTGAGCATCCATGGAGTTTGGGTAGAACATTTATGGTTGGGGAGCCTGTTTCCTACAGATACCAAAGGATAACTAAAAAAAAAATCAACCAAGATATGTGGGTTGGACCCCAAAGTCAAATATAAATAGCAATAATTTAAACAAACTAAATTACAAATGAATGTTTCAAAAAAAAAACTAGAGAAGTGAGGAAGAAAATATTTAAACTAAGAAACTTTGGGAAAATATATTTTAACTGTTTTCTCTAAGACTGAAGACAAAAAGAATTCTACACACATACAAGTTAGTAAAGGTATTTATTTCTTACCATAATTCCCTTTATAAAAAACAGAATAACAACTATTCACATAGATTTTCACTGTATTAGTAATCTACATATAATTTAAAGTATATGGGAGGATATGCACAGGTTGTATGCAAATACTTTGTCATTTTTCATAAAGAACTTTGCACATCCATGGGCTTTGCTATCTGAGAGGAGTTCTGGATCCCAAACTTCATGGATACTGAGGGGTGACTGTACCTTTAAAATACAAATAAGTCCATATCTTTCCCCAATTAACGTGCAATAAAAGCATTTCTAGAATGTTTTCATCTTGGATAAAAGTAAAAGAAACCAAGTTGAAACTTTCACTCCTTTGTGAAGGTCTTTGACTCTTACAATGCTTTGTTTGGATCATGTCTCCAAGATAACTCGAAACTTTTATCTTCTTTGAATGCTTATATAATAATTGTTTACATTTTTCCTTGATTTTTTAAAAAAATTATCATTTGAAGGTGCATTTAGGATGGGTTTGAACTTCTTCAGCAATAAAAAATAATTTTAATAGACTTGGAACATGCAGAGAGTCATGTTAATGTTGTTTCTTAGAATTTCAGATTTTACTTGTATCTCTTCAACACCTATATACTTTAGACAAGATTTTTCCCTTCTAGGTTTCATAGTGTGTTAATAGGACATTTCATTTCTCAGGGCTTATATGTAATTGCTTCAGTTGATCATCATAAAAAACATAGCAAAGAAAAAGAAACAAAATTGGCAATCATTTCTATCATTTTGTATATGCATTCTTGGCTTCTCACTTCCAAGAGGAAAAGGTTTTAGCTGAGCCTGCCACCTGTCAGTGGCATTTAACAGAACTAGGATTATTGAATTCTAGCCTCAGCAAGCAAACAGATATTCCTTATGAATATTTGACACTATATTTTGTAGTCCTAATCCACATATCTCTACTGAAACAAACAAACAAAATACAAAACAATTAAGTGTCAGGATTAAGAGTACAGATTTTAGAAATTTGGGGATAAGCATAAAAATTATGTATGTTTCAGAAATGAACATAAGTACCAATGTGGAAAGAAAAACTATAAGAAATCTAAATTATTTTATTTAAAAATATGAGTAGAAACATTGACTTTTAAAACACTAAGATATAAACTGATTTTGAGACTACCTTCAATGTAAATTGGCCTTCTGTTACAGAAAACTAGACTGAAAATTCACTCAAATCAAACCAGTGATTCAAATTGTTCAAGTTGATCTGCCAAAAGAAGCAAAGGAATTTCTAAAATTTCAAGGAGAAAAATGGGTTGTGCCCCATGAAAAGTGATTCAAGACAACTTTTAACATTTTTTTTTTATACCAGGGATTGAACTCAGTGGCACTTGATCACTGAGCCACATCCCTAGCCCTATTGTGTATTCTATTTATTTATCTAATTATTCATTCATTCACTTTTTTTTTTTGTGGTGCTGGGGATCGAACCCAGGGCTTCTGCATACGAGGCATGCACTCTACTAACTGAGCTATATCCCTAGAGCCTGTGTGTATTTTATTTAGAGACAGGATCTCACTCAGTTGCTTAGCATCTTGCATTTTGGAGGCTAACTTTGAACTATCCTCCAGTCTCAGCCTCCAGAGCTTCTGGGATTACAGGTGTGTGCCACCATACCTGGCAACTTTTAACATGTTTATTCAGAATATTCAGACTAAAAAAAAAAAAAGAATAGTATTAGGTCTATCTGATGTGACCATGGAACAGATTTCAGGATTTATTTATCTATCTATCTGTCTATTTATTTATTTATTTATTTATTTATTTATACTGGGGATTGAACACAGGGGACTTTCACCACTGTGTTACATCCCCATAATTTTTTATTTATTTTTATTATTTTTTTATTTTGAGTTTGGGTCTCATCAAATTACTGAGGCTGGCCTTGAACTTGCAATCTTCCTACCTCAGAATTTTAAGTTACTGGGATTACAAACTGGCACCACTGTGCCTTACTCATGTTTTTAAATAAAATAATATCAAAATAATCTCAGAAGCTGGGATCTAGATGCTTCTGACACTAAATTGAATTATGATTGTATAAGAGAAATGCAAAACTTCTAGAAGAATGTGTTGGTAATTGAAATTAGTGGGTATTCAGGAAGCTCATACATATTTTTAACTTAAAAATATGTTTTTATAAAAACAATGTATTAACTAAAGAATATTTGGTGATTTCAACACATCTTTCTTACCAAGATACCTTGGGGTAAAGCCACCATGCTTACACCATCTTGGTTTCTACCTAGCCCCAAACACTAGGTAATTCCAGACAAAGCATTATGAAAGATATGAAAAGGAGTCTTGATTAGTTAATATATTTACATTTTATAGGTCATTAACTTTATAAAATTCTGAGTGACATTTTTTTCCTAATCAAAAGAACATGATTGACACAAATGATAGGACTAGCATTCATATCCACTTGATAAGAAAAGTTTTTTGAGGAAAATATTATGTTGAAATCTTTCCAAGTATCTTATTTTTCCTTGACAAACTTAATAAATGGAACAACTATTTAGAAACTACCCTCTAATTGGTCATAATGCTCTTTCTGCATTGAACATTACATAAGTCAAGATAAAAGCTTGGAAGAAATATTTAAGTATTTTAATCTGATTCCACTTTAATTAAGACCAAGTGAGACAAAAAAAGCACAGTAATAATTGACAACTAGATATATCAATTACTGAGCCTTAAAATGCCTATAGACAGAAGAAAAATTGGCACCACAGATAACTTTATGCTATGAAGGACTATCTAAATTTCTTTCATTCCTAGAGTGAAAGTATAATTCATCATCCAAACTAAAATGACTTTTAGAGCCAGAAGGACATAATTAAAAAATTACACCAAGATATGAGTAACCCAGAATCTTCCCAACAAATGAGGGTTTATAGAAACCATAGAGGGATAGATTTTGTTTGGTTGTTTTACCATATACCAAAAACAGGAAAAGAAAAGAAGTACAGGGTGGGCATTAAACACAAGAATTAAAATAATCTCAGGAGCTAGGATCTAGATGCTTCTGACACTAAATTTGATTAGAATTGTGTAAGAGAAATGCAACTTTAAAACTTCCAGAAGAATCTTTTGGTAATTGAAATTAGTGGGTGATCAGAAAGCTCACATATATTTCTAACTTGAAAAATATGTTCTTATAAAAATGTATTAACTAAAGAATACCTGGTGATTTCAACACATCTTTCTTACAATTAGGTAGGTCATACAGACTTAAACTAAGTAAATACTCTCTCAAAATAAAATACTATTAACCAAATGGACCTAACAGACATTTGTAGAATATTTCATCCATGAACAAAAAAAAAAATTCATTTTCTTCCCAGAAACACATGAGACTTTCTTAAAATAGACATGTTATCTATGTTTGCTCATGACATCAACCCAAATCTGGAAGACCCAGAAACCTCCACCAGAAGACTTCTAAAAATGATAAATTCAGCAAAATAGCTGGATTAAAGATCAACATTCATAAATCAATGACTTTTTTTATACTCCAATAGTAATTCTGCTGAGAAACAAATAAGAAAAACTATCTCACTCACAATAACTTAAAAAAAGTACTTGGGAATAAATCTAATAAAGTAAAGTAAAAGAATTTTAAAATGAAAACTATAGAATACTGAAGAAATAAATTGAAGAAGATCTTAGATGATGCAATGACCACCCATGTTCTTTGATAGACAGAACTAATATTGTAAAAATGGCCATACTACCAACAGCATTATACAGATTCAATAAAATCCCCATTAAAAATACAAATAGATTTCTACAAAGAACTAGAAAATATGGCTCTGAAACTCATTTGGAAGAATAAGAAACCCAGAATATACAAAATAATCCTAAGCATGAAGAGTGATGCTGGAGGCTTCAGAACCCCAGACCTAAAATTATAGCAAAGAGCTATAGTAACAAACAGAGAATGACATTTATATCAAAACAGACATGAACACTAATGGGATAGAATAGAAAGCATGAATATTGCTGGGAAAGCTGGATATCCACACTTATAAGAATGGAATAAGATCATTGTCTTTAACCCTGCACAAAAGCAAACTTAAAGTGGATCAAAGACCTAGGAATTAGACTAAAAAATTTGCCACTGCTAGTAGAAAACATAGGCTCAACTCTCCAAAAATTTATTAATTCTCAATTTTTCTTCTTTGATAAGTACATTTAGAGCTATAAAATTTTATATATTTATAAATATTTATCTATATGCCACAAATTTTTCTCCATGGAACATTTTGTATCTTCATTAGAATTTATTTCTTGGCAAATGAAATATGCACATTTATTTTCTGGAGTTGCCAAATCTATAAGGGTTTGCTCTCTCTATATCATTGATTTATACTTCCTAGCCTATTGGTTATAGAAAGCAATTTGTTCATTGATTCATTAGTATTTGTTCAGAATTCCTTTGCAATCTACTAGGTACTCAATTTTTATAACTGTTTTATGTTAAATTAAAAAGAGTATAAAATTGTTTAATTGGGGTTCTATAAGTAACAATTTTATCAAGCTTATTATTGTTAAAACTCAGTAGTGTTAAAATATTTATTAGAAGTTTCCATAGGTATATCAATTATTGAGAAAAATTTTAATGTTTTTTTATTTGTAGATGGACACAATAGCTTTATTTTATTTATTTATTTTCATGTGATGATGAGGATCCGACCGAGTTCTTCACATGTGCTAGGCAAGCGTTCTACCACTGAGCAACAACCCCAGCCTGGAGAAAATGTTTTAAAAATCTTTCCAACGTTGTAACGTTGTCATTTTGAAGCTGTATTTTTTTAAATGTAGAAAATGATGCAGATTTGATTGTTCATTCCTGATGATTTTTTCCTTTTATTGCTATATAATTACATACTTCATCATCAATAATACGTATTTCCTTATGGTCTATTATTTTGGATATCAATATTTCTGTATTAGCTTTCTTCTTGATATTAAATAATATTAGGAAATTAAATATATCCAAAGAATCTGATGCAGCAATATTAATACCTCTACATTTTTGAAATATTTAACATTCATCCTTCATGCCTATGTATTTTAGCTATATCTCTTATAAATTCATAAAAATAATTTTAATTAAGTCTGAATATTTCTTTATAAATCCGTTTTAATCTTTTAAATTTAACTGCTAATTAAAATGTATTTATATTACATTTTTATTTTTTTAAATCTTTGTACATATTCTATGATGCTATTTGAATTTTATTTGTCAGTTACATTTTCCCTTTTGTATTGATTTAAAAGTTAGTAATGTTCAGGTAGATAAACGCCATATTACATATGTATACTTGGCTCATTAAATTCTAATATTAATAATATCTCTAGTATACTTATAATATAAAGACTTTCAAATGCTTTTGCTTTACTTACTCCCCACCAGTTCTATTTTATTATTGCTGTGCATTTTGTTTCCAACTTGTTTTAAACCTAGGCTATTATTTTTATTGTTTGTTTCACTTAACAAATGTTTAAGATCTATCCATATTTTTAAACCAATTTCACTGTTCATTATTGTTTCTTGAATTCCACTTCCTCCTGAGTTCAGTTTCATTCTACTAAAAATCATTCTTTAATTGAAAGCCTTATAGTATAGTAGTTATAGTATAGTAGAAAAATCTTTGTCTAAATATAGATTTAATTTGTTACTCTCTTTAAGAGAATTCTATTATCTGAAATTTGGGGTTGTTAGTCATTGGCTTTGTGCATCTTCTGGTTCTCCTTTGTGATGGATCATATCCCATTGTAATATTTAATTACAAACCCAAAGTGCATAAATAAATTCCACTTCCATTATTCAGAAAAAAGGAAAATTCGTCCTTATTTAATTATTATATGCAGTTGAGCTATTTCCTCTTAGAAATACCAGATAATCTATTAACTATGGAAACCAATAAGAAAATACACAAAATTCAGTAGA
The DNA here is from genome assembly GCF_045843805.1 of Urocitellus parryii. NCBI lineage: Eukaryota > Metazoa > Chordata > Mammalia > Rodentia > Sciuridae > Urocitellus > Urocitellus parryii. Next base: position 56,611,958 of record NC_135547.1, read on the forward strand.
TACTAGATCATTATAGGTAAAAAGAGCAAAACTAGCAGCTAATAAGAAGATTTAATAAATGTGATCCTATTACAATAGCAACAGAAATAGAAGAAAATTATTACTAAATTCAATACCAGAAGTACAATGTATTTAAAAAGGAAATTATACAACCTGAGTGAAATACATAAATGAAGACTTAAATAAATAAATTGGATTCACAAATTAGATGAGAAATTGCCTGTCTCTCTAAAATTAATCGATCAACTCAATAAAATTCTTTAAAAACAATTCTTGTGGAGTTTTTACACACACCTTGCTGAACTTATTTAACAATTCTCATAGATGGTGAATGGTCAAAACTCAGCCAACTAAAAGTTAAAACAAGAAGAACAATTAGTAGAACTTATTCTACTGGTATTAGTCATGTGTTACTTAAGAACAGGGATACATTCTGAGACATGGGTTAGGCAATTTCACCATTGTGTGAACACCTTAGAGTACACTTACACAAACCTAGATGGTATAACAGTCTACATATCTAGGATACATGATCAAATTTATATATATTAATTATATATATAATATTATATATGTTTTACATTTACATATATATTATATATGTGTGTATCCCTGTTTTATTTATATATATATATATATATATATATATATATATATATATATAGAGAGAGAGAGAGAGAGAGAGAGAGAGAGAGCGCTTATAGCCTATTGCTCCTTGGGTCAAGAAGAACAAAACAATTGAGATTAAATCATGCACAAGAGAAAACGGTGAATCAAGAGTTGTGGTAACAACATAACAATATCAGTATTAGTAAACACTCACCTATGAATAGTTGTTTTATCATAGTAAAATTAGGTAACCTCAAGGCTAGGCAATCTGATGAATCTAAATCCTTATCAACTTGTTGTAACATATTTTTCATAACCTTAACTATTTTTTTTATTTTTAAAATTTGCTTTAATTAGTTATTCATGACAGCAGGATGTATTTATGCACTTTGATATATATAGATGGGGTTTAATTTCTCATTATTCTTAGTGTACATGTGGCAGGATCATTTTAGTCATGCAGTCACATATATACATACAGTGATAATGTCTTTTTAATTCTACTATCATTCCTATCCCCACATCCCCTCTCCTTCCCTCCCATCATTTCCTTGTACCTAATCTCAGGTAATGCTATTCTTCCCTAGTGTCCCCCCACCTTATTGTGAATTAGCATCCACATATTAAAGAAAACATTTGGCTTTTGAAAAAAAAAAAAAAAAAAGAGTTGTGGTAAATTTAAAATAAAGGAGGCCATTTCTGAAAAAAAAAGCATACTCTATTAAAAGAAAATTTCTTATAACTAGAAGGAGCACACTCTAAAATAATGACACAATGTGTATTATAGTTACTACATAAGCCAATAACATAGTCATTTTTATTATATCAAAAATTATGTACTGTACATAATTATATGTGCTATTCTTACACAATTGGCAATATAGCAGGTTTATTTACATCAGCATTACAAACAACACATGAATGAGGTATTGCACTGTGATGAAATAGTGGCTACAATATCACTAGGCAGTAGGAATCTTCTAGCCCCATTATAAACTTGTTAGACCACTGTTATATATGTTGTCTATCAGTGACTTAAATGTCATTACATGGTACATGACTGCATAAAGTTATAGCGCCTAAAACAGTGTGGTGCTGATGTAGGCATAGAAAAGTGGAGATTGAGACACATTAAAGACCCTAGAAACAGATCCACAGAGTTATATCATAGAGGAGAGAATATACAATGGTGAAAGATTTAACTATTTAATAAATGATATTGTAAGAGTTTATTATCCATGTGAAAAGAGGTAAATTTTATCCCTTTCTTTTATCACACAGAAAATATAATTTCTATTGTGCCATTAATAGACATAAGTGTTAAAAAACAAAGTAACATTTTCTAGAGGACAATATAAAAATGATATCTTTATTACCTCAGAGTAATGAATCATCTGCCGAACAATATACAAATGTATAAATTATAAAGAAATAGATAAATAAACTTTATTATATTAAAATACCAAAGTTTTATATGACAAAAATATCAAAAACAAATTAACAGTACAAGATATCATTTGCCAAGAATAATATTCAAAGAAAAAATTACCCTATAATATTAAGTGTTGGTGAAAATTTGGAGGAACACATACACCATGGATGTGAGTATATACTGATACAAATATTTTACAGATAAATAAAGCACTATCTGGTCAAGTTGAAGATACATTCATCCTAAGACCCAGAAATTGCACTTTCAATTAGAGCAAAAGCTATTCAAAGGAGTTAATCCTATTGTTATTATTCTTCCATGAGGTAGGAAGTGTGTGGCAGAACATAAATCTCTTCAGTGCTTACTTCATTGAAAAAACCCTATTCATAACATAAATATAAGCTCAATGACATATGCTTTTTAGTAACTTTACAATTTATATTCTGACACAATATCTTTTTCTCATTACAGACATGTAATAATGCACCTATAGATTGGCATTATCCTGCAAATTACATTTTTATTAGCATGGGCCCAGGAAAATTCAAGAGGAGGTAATTCTGTAATATTTCAAAATTCAAAGTTGTATGTATTTCCACCAATAATTGAAATGATTACACAAATACTAAGTGATGATTAAAATATTGTACTAGGTACTCCAGTGTTGTGACCAAATATCAGACTATACTTCTTTGACTGCTGATAGTTCTCAAGACCCACTGAAGAGGGAACCCTGGTCCTCTTTCTTTGATGCTGGCAGGAAGTTCATACCATGCAAATTCTGGTCCACATACAGAAACTCCTACTGCAGTTATATAACCTAATCACAATAAAAGACAAAACAGTCTCTTTTCTTAGCTCACTCAAGTCATTTTCTTAACAAATTGTGAACCTCTTCTGCTTTCCCCAGAAAATTTTCATTATATATCAAACCTTTCAATACTGTCATTGTGCATGTGTTGGGCATCACACAGTCTTGATACCTAAACCAAATTTTGGGTGTTAGTGTTCATCCTACTTCTTCAGAATGATCACCTCAAGTATCAACATAAATAAATTGGGAGCACAGTGATGAAAGAAAGAAATTAATTTGCCAATAAAGAAAAAACATAATATGAAGTTTTTGAATGTATATGAAGTCTATTCTACTAGTCTCTCTTCTTTTTTCATGAGACAGTTTCACTTTTTTTTTTTCTCTCTCTAGCTTCTACATATGAAGGAAAACATAAAACCCTCGACTTTATGAGTTTGGCTTATTTTGTGTAACATAATGCTTTCAGGTTCCATCCATTTTCCTGCAAACAACATAACTTTCTTATTTTTGGCTGAATAAAACTTCGTTGTGTGCATATATCACATTTCTTTATCTATTTATCCAACAACAGAAACTTAATTTGTTTCCATAATTTGGCTGTTGTGAATTGGGCTGCTATAAAGATGGCTATGCTTATATTGCTATAAGTATTAGGGACTATTTTTAAAACTTATACTCTAGTAAACTGTAAAATCTAGAAGTTGATACATTTCTAGATACACGATATGCCAAAATTGAACCAAAAGGATATAGAAAAATAGACCAAAAGCAAGCAATGAGATTGAAGCAGTAATAAAAACCTTCCAACAGAGAAAAGTACAGGACCAGATGAATTCTCATCTGAATTCCACCCAGCCTATAAAGAACTAAAATCAATATCCTCCCCCCCCAATTATTGCATTATGGGAAATTTAAAAACCCAGAGAACTTCATAATCTTTATAAATAATATTAATCTACATTCATACTCACTCTTCCTTCAAGTGTACATCTACATGTCACCTTATGAGAAAAGTTGTTGCTAACTGCTGGATACCTATGAGTAGGGATGGGGATGAGAATGTAACATTTCTTTCTTTAAAAAATAGAGTTCAAATATATCGAAATAAGAATGTTTGTTATGTATCACAATTGATGTGCTTGTTACATTTTCTATATATCTGTAATTTCTTTAAATTTAAATTAGAAAAAAAAATAAAAATGAAGGAATGAATAAGTTGACAAAAATTTTACTGGTTTATTTTCATCTTTTTCTCAAATGAATCCACTGAAAATTCCACAGTATAGGTCTTTTATTCCACTCCATCTTTACCAGGGCTCTGATATGAACATAGGAGATCCAGCATACTATGTATTTAGTCTCCTTTCTATTTAAGTTGCTCATACAATTTAATTCCAAGTTTATTTTTGGTCATCTGCAGTATGATAATATAAGATGAAGGTCTCTTTGGATGCTGTCATAGTGTCTATAGCAGGGCAAATTATAATAAAATATCTGTCCAAGTCTTAATCCCTAGTATTTGGGTATGTGGCCTTTTTTGGAAATAGTCTTTGCAAATGTAATCATAGATCTCAAAATCATATCCTCCTGGATTTAAGTGGGCCCTAAGTCAAATTATTAATATTATTCTAAGAAATATCAGAAAATATAGAGATACACAGAATAAAAAAAGGAAGGCCATGTGAAGATAGAAAGATTAGAGTAACACAATTATGAGAGAGAGAGAGAGAGAGAGAGATTGATTTATGGACATTATTATTATAGTACCATTTATGGAATATTTTCTCTATTGATATGAAATGATAACTTTGTTATGTATTGGTTTCGTGTATATACTTGAACCTATTTTTGAGCTTAGTATTCTGTTTCATTTGTTCTATCAAATTCATTTGACAGTATAAAGCTAATAAATATGTTATGATGATATGGAAACCTATGTCTGGAATTTACTTTTCAGGAGACAACAAAAAGGGTATCAGCAAGAATGTAGAAGTAGACAGCTCTAGATTTTTGAGTCTCAATTGAAACATTGTAAAAAAACATCAAAAACCTCTTAGAACTGCGGTTATCAGAATTCTGATTGCCCCAGGTTAATAGCAATCTTGAAGTCAATAGTCTGTGTTTCCAATATGGATCTCTGATCCCTGTTTCTGGAGGTAGCAGGGTTGAATTTATTCAATAATTTTTGTGAATGGCTCTTATAACCTGTCTAGAGGTCAGCTATAGGATTGACATAAAGAGCTCTTCTGTTTTGCCTAACATGGAAATCACTCAGAGTGGAAAAGCAGTGGACATTGCTTAGAATAATTTTAAAAATTCCAGAGCCATCTGGAGGGTTTAAAGTTGAAACACACAATAGAACTTTTAGCCATGAGAAAAAAACCATAAGTGGCTGGATGGTAAATGAGTGCCTAGCACAGAGCCAAACTGAAAAGATTGGGAGAGTTTTGGAGTTTGTTGTTATTGTTTTCAGCTATTGATATTCTAGAAAATCTCAGTCAAAACACTGGCTATACATAAGCCATGCCTTCAACAAATAAAAATAGTACAACATGAATAAGGAACAAATTTAAATTTGCAGACTTACCACATTGCATTTGTTATTTTATCTGAATATTTTTATTGCTTTTTAGTCATACTTAACATTAGAATTTACTTTGACATAATTATAAAAGCATGAAATATAATTTATTCTAATTTGGTTCCCAGCTCTTCCCTTTTCCCTGTTCTCTTCCTTCCCATTCCCTTCTCTCTAGTCTACTGATCTTTTTGCTATTTATTTATAGATTTTTAAATTGGGATCACGTGGATATATGCATTATAATACTTGAGTGCCTAGTATTCAAAAATATGGATTATAAAAATAAGCAGGGAATGCTCAAAGAAAAAAGGAGTTGACAGAAACCATAATTGAGGAAGCTCAAACATTGAACTTATTAGACAAAGATTTCAAATCAAATGTCTCAAACATGCTTGGAGAACAATAAGAAATAATAAAAGAGAACTAAAGAAAGATTGCAAAATGATGTATGAAGAAAGTAAGAATATTAATAAAGAGATAAAAATTACAAAAAGAAACCAAACAAATTCTGGAAACAAAAAGTACAATAACTGAATTTTTAAAAAATATTAGAATGAGGGCTGAGGTTGAAGCTCAGTGACAGAGTGCTTGCCTAGCCTGTGTGGGGCACTGGGTTAGATTCTCAGCACCACTTATCAATAAATAAATAAATAAAAAGTCCATTGTCAACTGAAAAAATATTTAAAAATATATCCAGGAATCCTGAAAATCATGTCTATTACCACTTTTTTTTTTGGTACTGAGGACTGAACACAGGGACACTCAAACACTGAGCCACATTCTCTGCCCTATTTTGTATTTTATTTAGAGACAGGGCATCACTGAGTTACAGAGTGCCTTGCTGTTGTTGAGAAAGGGCTGGGATTATGGGTCAGTGTTGGAGTGCTATCCTAGCTTGTGTGAGCCACTTGGTTTGATTCTCAGCACTGCATATAAATTTTAAAAATAAATAAATAAAGGTCAATCAACAATTTAAAAAAAATCCTAGAATTATTCAAAAGTAGGTTTGACTAGTCAGAAGAAATAATCACCAAACTTGAAGATAAGAAAATTATCCAATCTGAGGAGCAGAAAGAAAAAAATGAAGAAAAAAAGATATCAGAAACTAATGGACCTGTGTTTTTAGCAGACTATAATATGTATATGAACGTCTCAGAAAAAAAAGAACAACAGAGAAAGGGGCAGAAAATAATATTTAAAGCATTAATGGCCAAAAACTTCCCAAATTTGACATAAGATCTGGACCTATATATTCAAAAATCTCAATGAACTCAATGTAGGAAAAAAATGATTCCCTGTGCAATATAGTACAGTCAAGTTGCAAAAAGCCAAAGACAAGGAGAAAAATTTGAAAGTAGCAAAAAAGACTGACTCATCATGTCGAAGGGGTCCTTAAGATTTATAGCTATTTTTTTCATCAGAATTCATGGAAGCCAGAAAGCAGTGAGATGACATATACAAGGGTTAAAAGATCAAACTAAGAAATCTATCTGCCAAGAATTCTATATCTGGCAAAACTCTCCTTCATAAATGAAGGGAAAATTAATACATTGCCAGGTAAGCAAAAACTATGTCAGTTCTTTATTAAATTATTTACTTATTATTTATTCTAATTTGTTATAAATGACAGCAAAATGCAATTCATTTCATATTACACGTATAGAGCACAATTTTTCAAGTCACTGGTTGTACACAAAATATTTTCACACCATTTGTGTCTTCATACATGTACTTATGGTAATGGCTAACTCATTCCACTGTCTTTCCTACCTCCTTGCCCCTCCGTACTTCTCCATCCTTATATCAAAGAAACCATTCAGCCTTTGGGTTTTGGGGATTTGCTTACTTCACTTAGCATTTTTTTCTCCAACTCCATCCATTTATCTGAAAATGCCATGATTTTATTGTCTTTTAATGCTGAGTAATATTCCATTGTATTTATATATATACCAAAGTTTCCCTATGCATTCATCTACTGAAGAGCATCTGGGTTGTTTACATGATTTAGCTTTAGTGAAATGTGCTGCTATAAGCATTGATGTAGCTGTGTCCCTGTAGTATGCTGGTTTTAAGTCTTTTGGGGTATAGACCAAGGAGTTAGATAGCTAGGTCAAATAGTGGTTCCATTCCAAGTTTTCAAAGGAATCTCCATATTAGATTTACTTTACCAATTTGCTCTCCCACCAGCAATGTATGAGTTTGCCTCTTTCCCTACATCCTTGCCAACACTTTTTGTTGTTTTATTCTTGATAACTGCCATTCTGACTGGAGTGAGATGAAATATTAGAGTACTTTTGATTTGCATTTCTCTAATTACTAGAGATGTTGAATATTTTTTTTTATATATTTGTTGATTGATAGTATATCCTCTTCCAACAAGTGTCTGTTTAGTTTCTTGGCCCATTTAGTCATTTGGGTTATTTGTTGTTTTTTTTTTTTTTTTGGTGTTAACATTTTTAAGTGCTTTATATATCCTAGAGATTAGTGCTCTATCTGATGTGCTTGTGGTAAATATTTGTTCCCATTCTGTATGCTCTCTATTCACCTTAATGATTGTTTATTTTGCTGATAAGAAGTTTTTTAGTTTAAATCCATCCCATTTATTAAATCTTGGTTTTAATCATTGCACTATAGGAGTCTTATTAAGGAAGTCAGGGCCTAATCTGACATGATGACATTAGGGACAGGTCTCTGGTTTAATTCTTAGGTCCTTGATCTACTTTGAGTTGAGTTTTGTGTATGGCGAAAGACAAATATTTAATTTCCTTTTGTTGCATGCGGATTTCCAGTTTTTCCAGCACCATTTGTTGAAGAAGCTATCTTTTCTCCAATATGTGTTCCTGGTGCCTTTGTGTAATATGAGATAACTGTAAATATGTGGGCTTGTCTCTGTGTTGTCTATTCTGTACCATTGGTCTACAGGTCTATTTTGGTGCCAATACGATGATGTTTCTGTTACTGTTGCTCTGTAGTATAGTTTAAGATCTGGAATACTAATGCCACTAGCTTCACTCTTCTTGCTAAAGATTGCTTTAGATATTCTTCTCTTTAATTTTTTCAGATGGATTTCATGATTGCTTTTTTATTTCGATGAGGAATGTCATTGGGATTTGGATTGGGTAGCATTGAATCTGTATAGTGCTTTTTGTAGTATGATCATTTTGACAATATTAATTCTGCCTATCCAAGAACAAGACAGATCTTTCCATCTTCTAGGGTCTTCTTTAATTTATTTCTTTAGCATTTTTTAGTTTTCATTGTAGAGGTTTTCACCATTTTTGTTAGATTGATTTCCAACTATTTTATTTTTTGAGGCTATTGTAAACTGGGTGGTTTTACTAGTTTCTCTTTCTGAGGATTTGTCACTGATGTACAGAAATGCCTTTGATCTATGGGTGTTGATCAAAGTAGCATATCCTGCTACTTTGCTGAATTCATATATTACTTCTAGAAGATCTCTGGTGGAATTTTTTTGAGTCTTCTAGGTATAGAATCATATCATCAAAAATAGTGATAATTTGTTTTCTAATTTTCCTGTTCATATCACTTTAATTTTATTCAACTGTCTAATTGCTCTGGCTAGAGTTTCAAGAACTATGTTAAATAGAAGTGGTGAAAGAGGGAATCCCTGTCTTGTTCCAGTTTTTAGAGGGATGCTTTCAATTTTTCTCCATTTAGAATGATGTTGGCCTGGGGCTTAGCATAGATAGGTTTTTACCATGTTAAGATATGTTTCTGATATCCCTAGTTTTTCCTGTGTTTTGAACCTGAAGGTGCTGCATTTTTTTAAATGCTTTCTCTGTATCTTATCTATCTATTGAGATGATCATATGATTCTTATCTTTAAGTCTATTGATGTGATGAATTACATTTATTGATTTCCGTATGTTGAACTAACCTTGCATCTCTTGGATGAATCCCACTTGATCCTGGTGCATTATCTTTTTGATATGTTTTTGTATTGGATTTTCCAGAATTATCTTGAGATTTTTTGCATCTATAATCATCATAGATATATGCCTGAAGTTTTCATTCTTTGATGTGTCTATCTCATTTTGGAATCAAGGTGATATTGGCATCATAGAATGTGTTTGAAAGTATTCCCTCTTTTTCTATTTCATGAAATAATTTGAGAAGTATTGGTATTAGTTCTTCTTTAAAAGTCTTCTAGAACTCAGCTGTGTATTCATTCAGTCCTGGGCTTTTCTTGGTTGGTAGACTTCTGATGGCATCCTCTATTTCTTTTCTTAAAATTGATATGTTTAAAATGTATATATCATCCTGATTTAGTTGGGTCATATGATATGCCTCTAGAAATTTGTCAATGCTTTGATATTTTCTATTTTATTGAAGTATAAATTTTCAAAATAATTTCTAATTAACTTCTGTACTTCTGTAGTGTCTGTCATGGTATTTCATTTTTCATCACATTTGTTAATAATTTGAGTTTTCTCTGTCATTCTCTTCATTAATATGGCTAACGTTTTATAAATTTTATTTATTTTTTCAAAGAACCAACTTTTTGTTTTGTCATTTTTTTTAAATTTTTTCTTTTGTTTCAATTTCAAAAACCAAATAGAAAGCATCACCATCAGACTATATCCCTTGGAAATCAGGATCTCAGACAATAAAAATAAAATATAAAACCTTGAAAATAAAGTTGACCTCACAGTGAAGATGATAATAAACCATGAACAGAATATTAAGAATTTTGGGATACCATCAAAAGATCAAATTTAAGATTTATTGGGATAGAGGAAGGTTCAGAGGTTCAAGCTAAAGGAATGAACAATGTCTTCAATGAAATTATATCAGGAAATTTCCCAAACATGAAGAATGAATTAAAAAATCAAATACAAGATGCCTTTAGTACACCAAATGTGCAAATTGACAACACATCTACAGCAACACACATTATAATGAAAATGCATAACATACAGAATAAGAATACAATTTTAAAGGCTGCAAGAGAGAAAAATCAGAAGATTCCATATAAAGGCAGACCAATTCAGATATCAGCAGATTTTTCAACCCAGACTCTCAAAGCCAGGAGATGCTGGAACAACATATACCAAGCTATGAAAAACAATGGATGCCAACCAAGAATCTTATATCCAGCAAAATTAAGCTTCAGATTTGATGATGAAATAAAAATCTTCCATGATAAACAAATCTAAAGGAATTTACAGCAAGAAAGCCTGCACTACAGAACATTCTTGGCAAAATATTCCATGAGGAGGAAATGAAAAACGCAATGAAAATCTGCAAAGGGAAGAACTAGTATAAAGGAAATACGGTCAAGTTAAATACCAAAAATAAACAAAAATGACCAGAAATACAAGTCATGTCTCAATAATAACCCTGAATGTTAATGGCCTAAACTCACCAATCAAAAGACATAGACTGATAGATTTGATTAAAAAAAAAGAAAACAAAACAAAACCAAACAATAAGCTGCCTTCAAGAGAGTTATATCATAGGAAAAGAGATCCACAGACTGAAGGTGAAATATTGGAATAAAATATACCATTCACATGGTCTGTGTAAACACACAAGGGTTTCCATCCTCATATCAAATAAAGTAGACTTCAAGCCAAAGTTAATCAAAAGGGATAAAGATGGACATTTCATACTGCTTAAGGGAACCATACATCACTAAGGCATTACAGTTATAAATATATATGCCCCAAACAATGGAGCATCTACATTAATCAAACAAACTCTTCTCAAGTTCAAGTCTCAAATAAATCACAACACAATCATTTTGGGTGACTTTAACACACCTCTTTCACCACTGGATAGGTTTTCCAAACAAAAGCTAAAAAAAAAGAAACTATAGAACTCAATAATAGAAACAATAACTTAGACTTAACTGACATATATAGAATATAGTATGCATCAATGACAGAATGCACTTTCTTCTCAGCAGGACATGGATCGTTTTCTAAAATATACCATATATTATGTCACAAAAAACTCTTAGTAAATACAAAAAAAATAGATGTACTACCTTGCATTCTATCAGACCACAATGGAATGAAATTAGAAATCAATGATAAAATAAAAAATAAAAGCTACCCCAACATCTGGAGACTAAATAATATGCTAATGAAAGAATAATGTGTTGTAAAAGATATAAAGGAGGAGATTAAAATATTCTTAGAGGTAAATGAAAACAGTGGTACAATGTATTGAAATCTCTGGGACATTATGAAGGCAGTTCTAAGAGGAAAGTTCATTGCATGGAGTTCATTCATTCAAAGAATTATGGCATTTGCAGGGAAATGGATGGCATTACAGAAGATTATGCTAAGTGAAGTTAGCCTATCGCCCCCCCCAAAAAAATGCTGAATGTTTTCTCTGATATGGGGGGGGGTGACTCAAAGAGGGGTAGGGAGGAGAGCATTGGAGAAAGATTACCTCTAGATAGGGAATAGGGATGGGAGGGAAAGGGAGGGAGAAGAGGAATAGCAAGGATGGTGGAAGAAGAAGGTCATCATTATACAAAATACATTATGAAGATGTGAATTTGGTGTCAACATACCTTATATACAAACAGAGATAAGGTAAATTGTGTTATAAAGGTGTATTAAGAATTGTAATGCAAAAAAAGAGAGCTCATGTATAATGGCATAATTTGGCATGAACATACTTTACATACAGACTTACGAAAAATTGTGCTGTATAATGGATAAATATGAAGTAATGCATTCCACTATTGTCATTTATGTAACAAATGAATAAATAAAAAAGAAAAACTCAACAAATATATGAAGGGTTATTAATAACATATTTGCCCTATGAGAAATGTTAAAGGGACTGCTTTGGACTGATATGAAAGTCCAAAGGATAATATATAGTAACTCAAGTCCATATGAAAAAATAAACACAATGGTGAAAGTAGCTATATAGGCAAATATAAAAGAAATCAATATTAATGTATTTATGGTTTATAACTACTCTTTTTTATTATTTGAAAGGCAAATACAAAACCCAATAACTCTTAATCTATATTCATGCTCACACAATGTATAAAACATAACATTTCAAAAGAATATTAAAAATGGAGTTATTTAGGATTGGAATATATACAACTGAAACTAAGTTGGCATTATTTCAACTAGGAAGCTTTAATTCAAGATATTAATTGTAATCCCCAGTGTAATTGCTAAGAAAATAAAAATGGATATGCAGAGAAATACAAAGAGAAGGCAGTCAATAAAGGTATACTGGTTGACCATCCCTTACCTGAAATACTTGGTACCAGAAGTACTTTAGATTTTGAACTATTTGCAAATAATGATATATATATATATATATATATATATATATATATATATATAATGATATATCTTGGAGATTGGAATCAAACTCAAACATAGAATGTATTTAAGTATTATAAACACCTCAGGCATATAGCCTGAATGAAATTTTATTTTATTTTATTTTTTTTTAATGTTACAGTGAAGATTTTTATACTCAGCTATACTTTAAATACAATGAAATTCATCCATGTTAACTGTATGAGTTAATGACATTTAGTAAATTTACAGGACAGTGCAACCATCACAGCAATCTATTACCTCCCAAAGGTCCCTCATAAACATTATTTTTACAGTTTTACATTCAATAGTCATTAATATGGTATTATGTAAAAATGTGGATGTGTAACCGATGTGATTCTGCAACTTGTATTTGGGGTAAAAAATGGGAGTTCATAACCCTGAATGAAATTTTATACAATGCATTTAGTATACCTGCATTTTGACTGTGACCTTTCACATGAATTCATGTGTGGGAGTTTTCCACTTGTGATATTAGTCATCAGCCTTTTGTCACCTTGACCAAAAGACCTGACAAAAACAATTTAGAAGAAGAAAAGTTCATTTTGATTCACATACGTTTCAGAGGTTCAATCCATTGTCAGTAAACACCATTGCTCTGGGCCAAGGTGAGGCAGATCATCATGGTGAAAGGCTGTGATAGAGGAAAGCTGCTAAGCACATGGCAACTGTGAAAGTGGGTGGTTGGAGGGACATCAGGGAGAAGATAAACCCTTTCATGGCACACCCTTAATGATTTATCTACTTCCAACAACTGGGTTCTATCACCCAGTAGTCCAGCCAGATATCAATGAACATTAAATCAATTAATCCAATAATGAGAATAGAGCCCTCATGTTCTAATCTTTTCACCACCGAACATTGCTGCATTGCCTAATATAAGAGATTTTGGGTGAGAGGAATTCCAGATCTGAACCCAAAACTTCAATTTTTGTACCTTGGATCCATTATAGGCATCTTGTCAATGTTTAAGGAATTGCAAATTTTAAGACATTTCAGATTTCAGATTTTTGCATAGTGGTGCTCAACCTAGAAGCAAAACTCAGCTAAACATAGAAGTAGACACTAATGGAAAAGTTGATAGAAATGCATATAAGATATGCAGAAAACATGGGCTGGGTTGTGGCTCAGCGGTATAGTGCTCATCTAGCATGTGTGAGGCCCTAGATTCAATCTTCAGCACTACATGAATGTAAATAAAAATAAAGGTATTGGGTCCAACTACAACTAAAAAATAAATATTAAAAAATGATATGCAGAAAACAAATAGCTAAATCATCAGAGTAACACTTTCATAATTCGTCACTACTATAAGTGTAAATGAAATAAACTCTCCAATTAGAAGGTAGATATTAGAAGAGTAGATTTAAAGTCAGGATCCATCCATATGTTGTCTGTAAGAAACTTACTTGAGACAAAAAGACATAACAAAGTTAAGCATAAAAGGATGGAAAAAATATCCCATGCAAATAGCAACCAAAAAAGGATTCGGTGGCTGTATTAGTATCAGAAAAAAGCAGATTGTAATAAAAAAAAGTTTGTAAGTAGCAAAGAAGGATAATACATATTGATAAAAGTTTCAATCTGTCAAGAAATATAACACTGATAAATGTATATGCTTATATATTTATACACAAACCCCAAAATATATGAAGCAAAAGAAGACAGGCATAAGCAAGAAATACAGCTCCACAATGATAGTTTGATACTTCAATACCCCATGTCTTAGTCAATTTGTGCTGCTATAACAAAATATCACACGTGGAAATTGATAAGTAATAGAAATTTATTACTTACTATTCCAAATGCTGGGAAATCCAGATCAAACTACCCACAAGTTCAATATATGGTTAGTACTGCTTTCTGATCCAAAAATGTAAAAATGTTTTATATATATATTAATTGACACATTGTATTTGGCCACAATTATGGATATAGTGTGACATTTAAAAAACTAATGATCAGATTAGGGTAATTAACTTATTGATCATGTCAGACATTTATCATTTCTTGTTGAGACCATTTGAAATATTCTTTATTAGCTATTTTGAATATTTAAAATATTCTGCATGAGCTATTCAACTAACTATTTCCTACCACAATTATGACAGTACTCAGGATCATTAGAAGTTATTCTTCCTATCCAATTATACCCTGGTACCTATTATAAGATGGTATATTATTGCTAAATCCTCTAGTGGGGATTAATGTTATGTCCTCACATGGCAGAAGGGTTATAAGGGGCAAGATAGCCCCCTAAAACCTTTTATAAGATACTAACCCATTAATGAGGGTGGCACCTCATGGCCTAATTCTTTCCTGAATGTCCCAGTTTTTAAATGTTGCTGATTGAGGATTAAATTTCAACATTACTTTTTTAAAATATATTTTAGTTGTAAATGTACACAATACCTTTATTTTATTTGTTTATTTTTATGTGGTGTCAAGGATCAAACCCAGTGCCTCATGCATGCTAGGCAATTGCTCTACCACTGAGCTGCAATCCCAGCTCCTCAACATGAATTTTTGAGGAGACACTAAATTTCAAACTATAGCACCTCACTTAAAATAATGAATACATCATGTAATCAGAAAATCAATAAAGAATTAGGGAACTTGAAGAACACCATAAACCAATTATATATAAAAGAACACTTATCTAATCAAAGGAGAATATGCATTTTCCTCAATTATACATGGAACACTTTTCAGATTAGACCATATGCTGGGCCTCAAAATAAGTTTTAATAGAGTTGAAGACTGACATCAAACAAAGTAGCTTATGCAAGCACAATGGAATGAAACTAGAAATGAATACAAAAGGAAACCTAGAAAACTCACAAATATGTGAGAATTAAACATACATTTAAATATTCAATGGGCGAAAGAAGAAATACTAGGGAAAGTTATGAAATATCTTGAAATGAAGTATTTCAACAGAGCCAAACCTAAAATAGTGCAACTAAAATAGTGCTTAAAGATATATTTAAAGTTGTAAACACCTACACCTGAAAGGAAGAACTATCTCAAATCAACCAGTAACTTAATTATATACCTTAAGGATCTGAAAAAATAAAAGCATACTAATCCAAAGTTAGCAGAAGAAAAAAAAAAATATATATATATGTATATATTATAATGGGGATAAAATAGAGAACAAAAAAAATAAAGAACATTTATGGGAAAATGCTGGTTCTTTTAAAAGATCAACAGAATTTTCAAAATTTTAGTTGGATTAGCTAAGAAAAAAGAGAGTAGACTTACATTACTAAAACCAGAAATCAAAAAAGATATTTCTACTGATTTTTAGAAATAAAAAGGACTATAAAAGAATATTATGAACAATTGTAAACCAAAAAATTGCATAACTGTGACAAATTTCTAGAAACATAACCCGCAAACAATGATCAGAAAGAAAAAATCTAAACAGACCTAGAACAAACAAGGAGATTGAATCAGCAATCCAAACCCTCCCAACAAAGTTTCAGCACTAGATGGCTTCACTGGTTAATTCTACCAAATTTAAAAAATTAATACCAATGCTTCTCAGGCTCTTCCAAAATATTGAAGAGGAGGAAATACATGCTAACTGACTCTTTAAGGTCAGGATTATTCTGATACCAAGAGCCAGAGATTGTACAAGAAAAGAAAACTGTAGACCAATATCCTTTAAGAATTTAGATGCAAAAATCCTTTTCAACATACTAGTTAACTGAATCCATGAAATTTAACAGCATATGTCCAGGATTACACAATGACAAAGTAGGATTCATTCCAGAAATATAAAGGTGTTTCAACATATGAAAGACAATATAATTCTTTACATTAATAGAGTTTTTTTTTTAAATCACTCAATGAATAAAGAATGGAAAGCAATTTCCTCAAATTCTTCAGTCAATCACACTGTATGGTGAAAGCTTGAAAAATTGATTTACTAAGATCAGGAAAAAGAAAAGGATATACATTTTTTTTTTACCATTTCTATCCAATAAAAATCCTGGAAATTGTAGCCAGATCAATTAGGCAAGAAAAAGAGACAAAGTCTTCTAAACTGAAAATAAGTAAACTATCTCCTTTTGCACATGACATAATCTTAGATATTATAAAACCCAAAAGAATCCACAAATATCTTATTAGAAGTAATAAATTCAGCAAAGTTTTAGGATATAAAACAAGCATAGTTGATATCCATCAACTATTTCCAAACACAATGAACAAGGTATAATGGAAATTTGAAAATAATTTCATTTGCATTATAATCCAAAAATAAAATGTTTTAAAATAAACAACTGAGGAATTGCGAAGTGTTGCACAGATTTTTCTTAATGTGTACATAAATGTAGTAATATTTGAGTAATACCTAACTACCATTTCTAATTTTATTCAAATAAAAACATGTCTTAATGCCTTTTCTATAGTGTTGAATGGGCAATATTAGTTTACTAGCTCTTTTTATTTCCACATACAAGAAAAAACACCTAAGTCAATCTCTATTCAAGGTCTGTAATTTAGATTGAACGGACAGAAATTTATCCAATTTAAGATGTTAGAGAACTTTCAGAATTCACTTGTATTATTATAGGTCATTCCTAAAGCATTTTAAAATGTAGACTTTTGCAATAGGGATTTCTATAAAGTCAAAAAGAGCCTGAAGTATAAGATTAACAAACTATATCAGTCTGACTGGACATACATAATAAAACTCTTGTCTAATTTTATTTGTACATGCTTGGCCTCCCTAACTGAATCCTACACTTCTTGAGAATAGAAACTATGTATACATTTTATGTATCCCATTATACCTGATAATGTTATTTACCAGACTAATCAACTTTTATATCAACAGGCATATCATCTTAGTACAATATAGTTTACAATAGCAAACTAGGTCTCTCTGAAAAATACCAGCAGAGCATTAAAATGATTAGGATTGCTGACCAGATTGTATTACCTGAGGGCACAGAACAGACAAAGGCAGCCATACTAAACAGGTTGCTGGAATGGCAGAGAGCAAAAGATAAAAAAAAAAGGGGAAAATAGAGTAAAAGAAAGAATTCATTATTTTTAGGGGTGCAGTTATTGAACCCAGGGGCACTTAACCATTGAGCAACATCCCCAGCCCTTTTTATTTTTTTTTATTTTGCAATAGAATCTCACTAAGTTACTTAGGGCCTTGCTAAGTTGCTGAGGCTGGCTTTGAACTTATAATCCTCCTGCCTCAGCCACTGAGCTGTAGAGATTATAGGCAAACAGCAGCATCTTGCCTGACAAGAATTGATTCTTGAGCAAAACATATGGCTCTTTTGTGTTTTCAGTTTTTGTTCTATTTTACAATGCAGTGTCCATCATTGGACTTTTTAAAATCTCATTTTCAATTGACCTAATTATTACATAAATGTATAGAGTCTAATGTGATCTTTTGATAGATGTATACATCATTAGAAATTTTGCTTTAGAAAAAAACCTCAGAACATCTGAAGTGAAAGACAAAAGTAACAGGCTGATCTTGTGTCTTATGTTTCACAATAAACTTGGTCAGCATTTGATACATCTTAATAAATGTTATATAGAGAATGGATTGGCACCAAGCTACAGCATCTCTGTGTTTGAAATGTATCATTCTTCCTAAATAAGATTATCTTTTTGTTCAATCAAATTCAGATGTTGTCGCTCATAAGTCTACTTTATCCTTGAACTAATGGAAAACACCAGAGGGTGAGAGTAAGCAATATTACACATTTTATAGAATCTTATCATACTGAAAGCAGTGCCAAATATTATGAATTTATACTGACTCTTCATTTTACACTTACATCTTATTCATGTAATTCACAAGTACTAAGAACAAATAGTTTTTCCTTCAGTAGAAATTGTACTCCCTGAATTGAACTATTGATTATATTAAGAGAATGAAATCAGGATCCTGAGTTCTATTTGTAATCTGTGGAACTGACCTCTATTTCTTTGCTAAATCAGACCCTCTTTTATCCATCACTTTTGTTACCTTGTCAATAAGACATAGAGCCATAATATAAATAAAGCAACAATCTAGAGTCAGACTTCAAGCCCCATATCTTCAACCTATCTTACTATATAACTGTGCACAAGGACTTTACCATCTGTGAGCCTGTCTCCTCAAAAGAAAGATACTTATAATTATCTTATAGGGTGGTTGTAAGGAGTAAATAAGATCATGTATGTGAAAATCATTTTTGTGAAAGGTCTAATGATAGCCAGCCATTATTGATATTGTTATTGTCATAAGTTTCTGCTTTGTGGGATCTTAAAAGGATTTACTAAATGGGATAAAGCATTACTTCAATAATCAAAACCCCTGGAGCTTAACAATAATAAAATGATAATAGCTCCCATTTGACACAACCCATCATGATCTGGCCTGGCTTACCTACCTGACCTTATCTCCTATTTCTCTTTCTCCCTTCATCACAATTTGCCAGCCACATGGGTGTTTCTGTTCTTACAATAAAATATTAAAATATTTATTTCATCATTAGAAACATTACACTTATTGATGTCTCTGCCTGAAATTTTCTTCCCCCATCTTTTTATGAATCTATCCTTGTACATCTTTCATGTTTCTGATCAAGTGCCATATCTTTAGAGAAGAAGCCTTTCCAAACAACCCTAAGTATTCTCCCTCTTGTTCTTTTTCTCTGTTTGATACTATATGTTTACTTATGTATTGTCTATATTTCCAAGTAGAATATGAGACCTATAAGAGCAAGGACTGTTTTCTAAGTTCATCATTATATCCTAACAAAAAGTATAGGGTCAGGCTTATGACTTTATGTGCAAAACCTTGTTTTCCATGCATTATTGCATTTAATATTCATAGTTACCATGTGGAGTACATACATCATCTAAATTTTGATGAGAAGAAAGAAAATTTATTTTAGTAAGATAAAATAAATTGCTCAAGTTCACACAGCAATTAAGTAGGAGATTCAGGATTTGAACCCAGGTAGTTTCACTCTACTGGCCTTACCCTAGATACTCTAGTGTCTCTAAAGTATTTATATTTTACTCACTATATGGTTACCACTGTGTTAAAGCTTTAATTTAGTCCATGTTATTATTTTTTTTCAGAGAAGAAACTCAATTCAGGCAGTCTAAGTAATTTGCCTCAGTGACATTGGTAGTAATTCCAGCAACTCAGGAGACTGAAGCAGGAGGAACTCAAGCTCAAGGTCAGCCTCAGCAACTTAGTGAGACCCTGTCTCAAATTAAAAATAAAAAAGCTGGGGATGTAGCTCAGTGGTTAAGTGCCCCTGAGTTCAAATCTAAACACCAAAAAAAAAAAAAAAAGATGAAATTGTCCCACCATTTTAAAGAATTCTTTTACTGAATTGCTTTCAAAGGTATAATAATTCATTTAATTTCTGACCTAGTGCTTTCTATTTTTTTTTCCAATTTTTGGGTTACTTTGTTAAGCATATTACAAATAAAATTGAACTTCATTGTCACAAATATTTACTCCTATTTGTGAGGTAGATGAGTGTCCTCCTCTGGTTCATGTCAAATGGCTAGTTAATTTCAGCTCTGAAACTATAAATCTAGTTTTGTGATGAATTTCCAATTTCATTATATTTTGTCCTCAGTAACACCTTGTTTAATAACCTGAGCTAACTGGAAACAAAAAATTTTGTGTGTTTCATTCTTTTAAAATATGTCCTCTGTAATTTCAGATAAATCTCAATCATCTTTCTTAACCTTATGCATGTAATTGATGTATTTTTAGTTACAACTACTTAGGTGATTGTTCTGCATATCTTCCTAAAGATATGTATGTTGAGGGTAGAAAAAATGAGTAGTTTCAGGGCTGGGTTTGTGGCTCAGTGGTAGCATGCTTGCCTAGCATGCATGACACACTGGGTTTGATTCTCAGAACCACATACAAATAAATAAAATAAAAATCCATCAACAACTAAAAATATTTAAAAAAATAAATATGAATAAGAAGATATTATATATCTTTAAGGCTTCAAATAAGAGACAGGTACTATCTAAACCCTAGGTATACACAAGGTCACTTATGTTAGTTCCCATAATCTAAGTGTGAAATCTCACAAAAGAAAGATTCCACTGAAACAGAGTATTTTCAAACAAAACAAAAACCACATAAAGGAAAGAATACGCATCTCCCCCTTCTCCCCACCCCCCCACACACAAATTTCACAATGTTTAAATTTGTCTTTATTATCATGGCTTATATAGAATTCTTTTTACCAAGGGATATCCCCCAACAGTCATTCATGATAAACAAGTTCCATGGGCATTTCCACAATGGCATTTGCCAGAAGGAAAATGAATAATCCAGTGTTTGTTTAGCTACAGGGACACACATGTTTTGCCATTAGCAGAGAGAACCTTGGCTGAATTGTGAAGACCAACTGACTTTATTTCGCTTAGCACAAATGAAATCTCCATTGTCTGGTTGCCAAATATCTGCACTTGTGTAAGTGTATTTCCATATTCAAAAGGAAAGGGTATTATGCGGGACACTTGCCACTTTTCAGTAATTATGAAATAAACAATATCTGCAGGGTTCTGTATAATTAAAACCTTTGTTTAAAAGGCATGATTAATCTACACTTTTTGCTTAGCTGAATCCTATTGTTCCTTGAACCAATGATCTAATTTTCACAAGTTAGACAGTGAACCTCAGCCTTTAAACATTGGTATTACCCTCTGGATGGGAAAGAAATAATTAACAATCTAAACTTAAGTTTCTATCAGTGTAAATGAAATCTTAAAATACATTTTAGGGGCTGGGGTTGTGGCTCAGCAGTAGCACACTTACCTGGCATGTGTGAAGCACTGGGTTTGATTCTCAGAACCACATATAAATAAATAAAGGACTATCAACAACTAAAAAATATTTTAAAAGATAAATTTTTTAGGGGTTCAAGTTGTAGCTCAGTAGAAGAGTGCTTGCCTAGCACATGGGAGGCACTGGGTTAGATCCTCAGCACCACATAAAAATAAATAAAGGTATTGTGTCCATCTACAACTTAAATATTTAAGACATACTTTTTTTAAAATAAAAGGAATTTTAAAGTAAACTTAAATGAATCTGTTTCTAGATTCATGGAGAGAAAAGATAAACTTTTTTTCTTTATTATTTTCAGAAATATGTTCCTACTTCCACCAATTGTATATGGTGGTCATCATCATTGAGTGGAGAGTGTATTCAGACACAAGGTTTTATTAAAAGGACCTAAAATAATTCATTTAACAGAAAGACACATGCATAAAGCACATATAGACTCAACATTGTTTGTCAAGTAAAGTTTCTAAAAACAAAACAACCAATATTCACTGAAACAATACTTTTTAAAAAATATTTATTTTTTAGTTTTAGGTGGACACAATATCTTTATTTTATTTTTATGTGGTGCCAAGAATCGAACCCAGTTCTCCACTCATGCCAGGCAAGCACACTACCAATTGAGCCACATCCCCAGCCCTGGAACAATACTTTTTGTGACAAAAATGGTAATCAGAATTGATATTCAATTAAAAAAATAAGAGAGGGTTCCTTAGAGGCAATATCTCAACTTTTTGAGCTGAATTTTAAAGGAGTTTAGAGACCTGACTCAGCTTACAAAGGGGATTTTAAGTAGGGAAACATAGTTTATCTGTAATAGAGGGGGGATTCGTTTGTGGAGAATGATAAAAATGATGTTGTTGGTTAAAAGTCACATATTTAGCTTGGTTTGCTGGCTCATGTCTGTAATCCACGCAGCTCCAGAGACTGAGGCAGGAGAATTCAAAGTTCAAATCTCAGAAATTTATTGAGGCCCTGAGCAACTTAGTGAGATCCTGTCTCAAAAGAAAAAATAAAAGGGGCTGAGAGTGTTGCTCAGTGGTTAAGCACTCCTGGGTTCAATCCTCAGTACCCAAACCAAACCAAATCAAAATCAAAACCAAAACCAAAACAAACAAACATAAAAAGTCATAATTTGATAGATCCCTGAGTGTCTGACAGAATAATGTAAATATGCTATAAAAAGTAATAAGAAACTGCTTTAGTTGTATGAGAAAAGAAGTAAGATAATAAAAAAGTGAATCTAGGCTGCAACATGATCACTTACTGATACGGATCATAAAATCTGAAGTTTAATTACTGAGTTTAGTTCTGGCTCTTCCATTTCTTAGGAACCTTGTAAATTAATACACTACCATGCACCTTGTTTTTCTCAATGGTTAAATAATTGTACCAACTTCATTAGATTGGTATAAGGATCAGAAGATTTCATGTAAGTAAAAGTATTATCATAGTGCTTCACATAGAGTAATATTCATTGCATATTGACTCCTATGTTAAGCAAGAAGAAGGAGGAACTTTATCTTTGGACTACTTCTCAATTTAGCAATTCTTATTGTTCTTATACTTTTTAGATTAAAACTTGTCCTTAATCCAAAAAGATTAGTTTGCTCATTCTTAGTATTCAGACTTTGGATATGGTTTCCTGGACATGGTTTCCTTGCTTGTAGTAGCCTGTTCTTTTCCACCAATCCACATTTCTACTCTGATAAAAACCCTTACTTTATATAATATTTCCTTACTAATCCTACCCAGATACCACCATTGCTTCCTTTCTCTTTATATGATGCAGGTGCTCCAGTATTTTTCTTGTTTTACCGTGGTTATGCTAGTGAATCCATCCCTTCTTCACTCCACTGAAATTGCCTTCCCAATGATAGTTAACATGAATAAGAATACAAGCCAGAATTCACCAGGTCATCCATACAGATTTATAATTTTCCTTTACAAACTAAGTATGTTGAAATAATATGTTTCTTTATTGATAATTAGTGAAAGGGGAAGGAAGGTGTTTCCTGGAGAAAATAGTTATATGATAGTTATACTAAGTACATACGATATGCAGGCATTGAAATCAGAAAGTCTAGGATCTATTTCCCAACTACTTCCCTCTTCCCTCTAAGGAGCAACCTTAGGCATTGCTTTTCATGTTCCTGAGCCTAGGTTTACTCATCTACAAAATAGAAAAGAAATGAGCAGTAACTGCCTCATGAATTTTTTTTTAGAAAATTAAAATAATGAATGTAGAAGGTTGAGCATAGTATCTGGCATGTAGGAATATCTTAATAAATGGTAACTATTATTATAATGTCTATTATTTCAGTTAGTCCTAATGAAATACACAGAAGAAAAATTATTTTTCCCATTTTATAGAAACAGAAATAGCTTAGATGGTTTTCCTCATTTAATGGAAACATAAATAGGCTTTGAGTAAAGGACCTTGTCTAAAGTGACAAGCTAATAAATGGGTGAATTTAGATTTCAACTATATCTGCTGCTGTTCTACTACATTTTATTCTTTCCATAGCTTTCTAGATGTTTAGAAAAGAATATTATTAATTCCTTGTCAATTCAATCAATAATATTTAATTTCTTTTCTTTTTTTGGCTATAAAATGATTAGCCCAGAACTAAACTAACTGGTTTTGTCACTCTTGCCTCTAGAAGTATTGCAGAATGAGGTCTCTTATCTGTAAAAGTCTGCAGGTGAATGGAAAAGGGTTAACTTATGCAAAAAGCACTGCATTACTGAAGGGGAGCCCTGAGTTCTTTTTTTATTTTTTGAAAGAATTTTAATATTTATTTTTCAGTTTTTGGGGGACACAACATCTTTGTTTGTATGTGGTGCTGAGGATCGAACCCGGGCCACATGCATGCCAGGCGAGTGTGCTACCACTTGAGCCACATCCCCAGCCCCAGCCCCAGCCCTGAGTTCTTGTTTCCCAGAGAGAACTTAAAACTGAGGATAAAGACTTTGTTTACCTCTAATTTTGTGTATCACCACTGAGTATCCCTAATTCTATGAACACATACAGCAATTATTGTAACCCTCAGAGACTGGGCTTAAAACCCAAGCTTCAGTGTGGTCTGTAGGAAATCCACAGCACTGTTAAATCAATTACTTTAAGCAAGTGTTCCCACAAAGCATGCGGGGCAGAACACTGATTTAACAAAAGAGTTCTTGAGGGAAGGGAAAAAAAAAACATTCAATGGTCAAATAAGTTTGTGAAATATTTCATGCTATAATCCCCTTTTAGGAGACTCAAAATACTGTATTAGTTAAGATTCTTTTCATTGTAGGTAAGATAAAACAACTTGAGTTAGCTTAAGCCTAAAAGAGAATTTATTGGAAGGATACTGTGGTAATTTATTGAAATAGTTTCAGTTGAACTACTGAAACTCAGTAGGAGGAGGAATTAGGACATCTCAGCAATGAGATCTCAGAACTGCCCAACTCTCCATCCTGAGACCAGTGTTGGTCAGGAAAATTAAAAGTTCTCCTGGAAAACTTTCTAAGAACTATAGTGTCTGGCACAGAGTGCATGGTGAATTGTCACTAATTCTTAGCTATCATTAGTATACAATTTCCATGTAGATCAGTTAAAAAGTCATTTTGAACTAGAGATCTTAGATGGAACACACAGAAATCAGCACTTTTGCATAATTTTACAGATGAGAATGAAGTGGAGATAGATTTTGAAATCACTTCTAATGCACTCTTAAGTGACAAAGTCACAGGTAATACCCACCTTTGTCTCTCAGTCCCAAAATCAATGTGAATAGTGACTCTAATTGTGTCCTTGGGGTTTAAATGTTTTATTCCTTGACCAGTCAGCTGTAGGCAGGGAATTTGACCATGCTTGACTGCAAGGAACATGTTTCTGAGTAATAGGGACATGCTATGATCTGAAGTTTGTTTCCCCCTAAAATTCACATGTTCAAACCTAATCCTCAATGTGATTGTATTAAGAGATGGGGCCTTGTGGGAAACGCCTTCTCCTTCATGAAGACATAGAGAAGAAACCACGTAAAAGGAACTGGTCCTCATCAGATACAGAATCTGGTGACATCTTGATCTTGAACTTCCTAATTTCAGGAACTGTTAGGAATGCATTTCTGTTGTTTATAGGTTTCCCAGTTCAGGGTATTTTTCTATAGTAACCCAAATAGACTAAGCAATTCCCAGAGAAGAAAAAAATTTGTGAAGTAAATAGCCACCCCAAGAAGTGTCTTCTTTTAACAACATTATAGGAAGTACCTTTAAAAACAAATTTGCTTAGTTTTGTTGAACTAGAATTCGCCTAAACCTATTTTTTCACAAAATCCTATTTTACCCAACATTTAATAAATCATTCAGAAGAAGCAATCTGCAATCTATGAAATAAACACTAAAGCACACATTAGGTAATGTTGGGTTAGAAAGTTAATAAATTAGAGATTTACACATTTGTGCCTTATCTGATATTTAAATGATGCTCACATAGTTTCTGTTTCACTATTTTCACTATGACACTGTAGATGCTTCAGCCTCACTATTGTGAAAAAGTCTTTGTCTATCAGCTCACTAACTTATGAGACGCTCTGTAACAAAAAGGACAGTGAAATTCAATAAAATCAAATGTATAGAAAACACTGCATGTACAAATTTTTGATTTCATAATGTGTTTAGTTATATAAATACTGTGATGAGACTTGTAACAAAGACAGTTCTTCAACTTTGAGCAGATATTTCCCAACTTACTTCTTTGGAGGAACTAATTCCTATCAACAGATCCTATTGTACCCACATGCAGCAGCAGAGTTGAGTCTGAGAATCACAAGTCAAACTTTGCTCTATTTCCTTTTTGCTGTTTCTTAATATCTTTCAGATCTAGGAAGAATAATTATTTTATAATAGCCCCACAGAATTCATCTGAAATGGACTTTGTTTAGCTATTATCTAAGGCATCTCTTTCTAACTCGTTTTGCCTTTTCTTTTATTATAAGAAGAGCAAAGGTTATAACACATTCTTCTGAACCAGTTAAATATGGTGTCAAAAGCACCTGATATGAAAGTCATTTTCAGATTGTAAATCTGGTTTCTTGCAATTGTACAATAAAAACAACTTCTGTTTTATTTTACAGCATTTAAAATTGTTTTCTCTTAAATGCAAAGCAGAGCAGCCACAAAATTGGATTATCCACAAATCAAAAAATGCCTGGGGCAATGCATAGATTATATACTTATCATATGAATCAGTCTCTCCAGTGTCTGTCTTTAATGTGTAATATTTCCTACAGCTTGTTTATGTATTTCAAACAATAAATAAAACATGTTACAACAGGTGTGTTCACCTACTGAATTCACCTGCCATTACATCTGCATTTGACATGGCTGCCCTTGAGTTTCACACATTTACAGAGCCAGGCTTCTGTGCCACCTAGCATGGAGGACTTGGATGAGTTTTTCAGATGAACAGTGTACCTAAGGAAGAAGTAAATGGGTCGCCATCAGACATTTTCTTTTGCATTATTCAAAAAAAGGTCATGTCTCTGAGAGTCTTAAGAAATGGGAAAGATAAAATATCAAAGCAAAACTGAGACTGAATTTCCTGAAATAGCCCTCTCATATACCAATGCTTGGCTAAAAAAAAAAAAAAAACCAAATATGAAGCAAGGGCATAATAGGTATTTTACCACTGTTATTTTTAAATAAGGTCAGAAATCAAACACAAAGAGCCTAGCTCAATCTGTCTGCCACCTGTCTGGGTCTGGCTGTATGAAGCTGCCACATATTCCCTGGTGGCTGTCCTTCCTAACTACCTAACGGGTTAACCAGCCATCTGTGTCTCCTGCCATCACTAATCAAATGGTACACACATCTATTGTTCTTGGGCTTCGGGGCTTTTAGAGCATTATGGTTCTCCCTATGGCTTGTTGCTCAAGGAAATCCAGGCTGGTTCACATACATTTTCTGAAACTCTCCTTTTCTCTCTTTCTATGACCCTCTGACAGCTTCCCAGCTCTTTCCACCCTTCATTGGTCTCTTATTTGATTTCCATTTAATCATTAAAATCATCATCACCAAGCTGTCTTTCTCCTGGACTCCATCTGCTTTTGCTTTCAAATTCAACATGCTCTGGGACAAAGTACCCCTGAGAATTCCATCTATTTTGCAGTCTTCGAAACTTGACTTTGGCAGTTGCTACCTTTTAATAGTGAGGGAAACCCCAGCTGTTTGGACTCATAGAGGGAAACCGCACATACAGATACATACACACAGAATCACATTTGGGCAACAGAAAAAAAGGAGAAAAAAAAAACAATGGCAAATTTATTGGAATTGGTAGCTCATTCTGAAAGCTTTGCAAATTCCATTGAATAGATATTTTCTACATATGTAAGTAATCGAATCTGGAGATAAAAAATCTGTATATGATAGAACAAGCCACATGTGGTATATATGGTTTAATTCCATAGAATCTCAACATGCTTGAGTTAAACTGCTTGATTTATGAGATAATGAATAAATTGAAGGGGATCTTTGTCCTAATAAAAGCTGTTTAGAGTTTCAGAAAAAAAATGCACAACAGTGTGCTTTGAGATTTGATTATTAATTTAGTAATTTTCATGTTTTACTTTATATGCAAGATGTTAACCCTTTCCATCTAATTATTACTATCTAAGCAATATACCAGAAATACTATTTCCTTACCACACAATCTTTCGTTCATTTGAGAAATTTCACCTCTAATTTCTTAAGTTCCTTCCTAGCATTACAGAATACTTTTAATTATAAGAATTAGGGCAGAACTTCAATTTTATTCACTGTGGCAATTCAACTCATTTCTCTTACACAAAAAGAAAGGCAGTACACTTATTGTGTGTGAAAGTCTTTTACCTGGTGAAAAGAAAATAATGTTTTGATTATAGTAATTCAGTCTTTCATTAGTACTATTCAGTTTTGCTACTATTCCTCATCCCAATATTCAGAATCTAATTAAGCAGTCTTAATTATTACCTGTCACATGCCTAGAATACATGTCAAACAGTCAATTAAGTGTCTTAAAGTCTCTTTCCCTACTGTTTTCTCTCTATCTTTATAGTACTTACCAATGACATCTAGATAATATAGACAAGAAGAGAGTGTAAACTAAACAGCAGATAACAGTGATTGTGGAAGTTTAATAAACAACAAGTAATGAATTTTAGTAGCATAAGGACAATAATACTCATGAAAAGAACCCTGAGACCTGTGAAAATAATTTGGATAAAATAAGAAGCTCAGACTTCATCTAAACAACTGATTTGATATTGGTAGTGGTTAAAATTATAATTAAACTATTCACTCCCTATTATTATTTCTCCTGCTTTCCTTCTAGTCACTCACACACATTCATTCCCCAGATTCCTTTTGAGGATGTACTTATAAAGACTAAACTATTCCAAAGGGCCTCTTTCTTACCTAGACAGTCTTTTTCTACTGAAATTTTTAGCTCAAATTTCCCAAGAGGTTTTCAGGCACATGTTTAGTATCAGTGCTTTTGGTTAGGAAAAGTAATCTATTCTTCTTTCTAAAGTCTGCTTAACTCAGATCAAATCAGCATTAATAAATGTGAATTTTTTGTCTCTCTCTCTCTCTCTCTCTCTCTATATATATATATATATATATATATATATACATATATACATATTTATATACACTCAAACACATAAACACACATACAGAAATGCTTGTAAATATATGTTTATGCATGTATTTGTGTGTATCCACTTAGTCACAAAAGAGGGAAAACAATTAATAAACATGAGCACATATGGGACATTCCCTAGGGACTTTCAGAAAAAATTAAACATGGTAACAATTTAAAAGTGGTCTGTAAACAAATCTATAGAAAAATCTTGGATTCACTAATAAAATAAAATGGGCATATGAAAACAGTGAAATATCATTATTCTTTTATCAGATTAACAATTATTTAAAGTTATGATAATGCTAGCAACGAAATGTCAAAATAGGCTTCCCTATATATTGTCAGTGGAAATGAATTTGGTAAAATACTTCAGAAAAGTCATCTGAAAAGAAGTATTAGGGTTTTAAAAAATGATCTTAATGTGATTCAGTGAATTTCCCTTCAGGAAACAATACTTTAGAAATCATTCTAAGTGTGGTAGAGCAAAAATGCAAAACAAAATGATGTCTCTTTCAATTCTTATTAAAATATACTATTGAATTTAAGCAAGAGTATCTCTATTAAACAAATATCAATTCCTGAACTTGGAATGAAATGACAAGAATTATATATAGTAGTATAGAGAACCCAAAGATCCAGCCACAGGTGGAGTTTTCAGACAGCCACTGAAATTAATTTTTAGTAAGCCTATGTTTGACATGGAACTGAATGACACAGATTTAAGTAATGTAAATTGCATATGTATAAGACTAATGACCTGATATTATCATTATCAAATTATATTGCTAGGTAATGGTGAAATGATTGTGAGTGTTAGACAAAAGAATAAAATGCCAATTTTGAACAGAATACAAAGAAAATACATATAATATTAAATGTAAAAACAGTGTAAATACATAAACAGTAGCATCTGCATATCAGAGAAAACATTTGGGTTTTGTTTTTTTGGGATTAGCTTATTTTGCTTAGCATGATATTCTCCATTCCTCCATTTACCTGAAAATGCCATAATTTCATTCTTCCATAAAGTTGAGTAATAATCTATTGAATATATATGCCATATTTTCTTTATCCATTCATCTATTGAAGGACACCTAGATTGGTTCCATAGCGTAGCTATTGTGTGTTGAGCTGCTATAAACATTGACATGGCTGAAACACTGTAATATGCTGATTTTAAATCCTTCAGGTATATATTGAGGAGTGGGATAGCTGGGTTAAATGGCGGTTCTACTCTGAGTTTTCAGAGGAATCTCCATATTGCTTTCCATAGTGGTTGCACCCATTTGGTGTCTTGCCAGCAATGTATGAGTATAATTTTTTCTCCACATCCTCACCAACATTTACTGTTGTTTGTATTCTTGATTATTGCCATTTTGACTGAGATAAAATCTTAAAGTAGTTTTGATTTGTTTTTTTTTTCTAATTGCTAGAGATGTTAAACATGTTTTCATAGATTTGTTGACAGATTGTATTTCTTCTTCTGTGAAGTATCTCCTATGTTCCTTACCCATTTATTATTATTATTATTATTATTATTATTATTATTATTATTGGTGTTAAGGGTTTTGAGTTCTTAATATCTTAGAGATTAATGCTTTATCTGAAGTGCTTGTGATAAAGATTTTCTCCCAATCTGTAGGCTTTCTCTTCACATTATTGATTGTTTCTTTTGATGAGAAGAAGCTTTTTAGTTTTAATACATCCCATTTATTGATTCTTGACTTTACTTCTTGCATATAGGGGTCTTGTTAAGGAAGTCAGATCCTGGGCCAGCATAGTGAAAATTTGGGCCTATTTTTTCTTCTATTAGGTGCAGGGTCTGTGTACTAGGCACTAGAACTAGGCACTAGGCACTAGAACAGAGGCAATTGTGCCTAATAGAAGACAAAAACTAAACATTGAGTTTAGTGTAGGGTGTGAGATAGAGGTTTAATTTCGTTTTGTTACATGTGATTTTCCATTTTGCCCAGCATCATTTATTGAACAGGCTTTCTTTTCTCCAGTGAATGTTTTTAACACCTTTTTTTGTCTAGTATGAGATAACTGTTTTCATATGGGTTTGTCTCTGTGTATTCCATTCTGCACCATTTGTCTATGTGTGTATATTGGTGCCAATACCATCCCAGTTTTGTTAGTATAGCTCTGTAGTATAGTTTAAGGTCTAGTGTTGTGATGCCTTCTGCTTCACTTTTCAAAGGATTGCTTTCACTATTCTGAGTCTCCTATTTTTTCCACATAAATTTCATGATCACTTTCTCTATTTCTATTATGAAATTCATTGGGATCTTAATAGTAATTGCATTAAATCTGTATAACAATTTCAGTACTATAGCCATTTTGACAATATTAATTCTGATTATCCAGGAGCATGGGAGATCTTTCCGTCTTCTAAGGTCTTCTATTTTTTTTCTTTTTTGTTCTGTCATTTTAATTGTAGAGGTCTTTCACCTCTTTTGTTAGATGGATTCCCAACTTTTTTTTTGAGGTCATTGTGAATTGAATTGTTTTCCTAATTTCTCTTTCAGTGGATTCATCACTGATGTATAGGAACACATATGAT
Source organism: Urocitellus parryii (assembly GCF_045843805.1). Taxonomy (NCBI): domain Eukaryota; kingdom Metazoa; phylum Chordata; class Mammalia; order Rodentia; family Sciuridae; genus Urocitellus; species Urocitellus parryii. Next base: position 56,643,820 of record NC_135547.1, read on the forward strand.
TTATGCATGTTGATCTTCTATCCTGATACTTTGCTGAATTCATATATTAGTTCTTGAAGGTTTTTGGTGGAATTTTATTGATCTTATAGATATAGAATCATGTCATTGGCAAATAATGATAGTTTGAGTTCTATTTTATATTTATTTGTACTTCTTTATTTTTTTTCTTCTAATTGCTCTGGCTAGAGTTTCAAGGATGATGTTGAATAAAAGCAGTGAAAGAGGGCATCCTTGTCATTTTCCAGTTTTTGAAGAGAATGTTTTCATTTTTTCTCCATTTAGAATAATGCTGGCCTTGGGTTTAGCATATATACCTTTTATAATGTTAATGTATGTTCCTACTATCCCTAGTATTTCTAGTTTTGAACATGAAGTGGTGTTGTATGGAAATTGCCAGAATTTTATTGAGAAGTTTTACACCTATGTTCATCAGGGATATTAGTCTGTTGTTTTCTTTCCTTGACGTGTCTTTTTCTGTTTTTGGTATCAGGGTGATAGTAGCCTCATAGAATGAGTTTGAAAGGGTTCCATCCTTTTCTATTTCATGACATATTTTGAGGAGTATTGGTGTTAATTCTTCTTTGAAGGTCTTGAAGAACTTAGCTAAGTGTCCATCTGGTCCTGGGCTGTTCTTGGTTGGTAGGCTTTTGATGGCATATTCTAAATCATTACTTGAAATTGATCTGTTTAAATCATGTACTACCTCCTCATCCAGTTTATGTAAGTTATATAGCTCAAGAAATTTGTTGATGTCTTTGACATTTTCTATCTTATTGTAGTATAAAATTTCCAAATAGTTTCTAATTCATGTATTTCAGACATGTCCATTGTGATACTTTCTTCATTGTGTATTTTAGTAATGTGAGTTTTCTCTCTTTCTTTTTTTATAATATGGATAGGGGTTTATTTATTTTATTTATTTTTTCAAGGAACTAACTTTTGTTTTGTTAATTTTTTGTCCATTTCTTCAATTATCTCTTTTGTGTATTCCCTTTCTTTGTTTCTCTGCTTCTTCATTTATTTTGATAACTCTTAAATTTAGTCTTTTCATATTATCTCATAATTCTTGGATGTCTTGTTCATGGTATCTCACTATCTTTTCTGCATGGTCAACTCTATTTTCAAAATTATATATTTTGTCTTCATTGCCTGTGGGTCTGTCTTCCAAGTAGTCTAGTCTGTTCATGATGCTTTCTGTTAAATTTATAATTTGGTTTATTGATTCCTTTATTTGAAGATTTCTGCTTTTTTTCACAATCTGTTTATTGAAGTGACCTTTCACTTCCTGATTTTTTTTCTTTGATTTCACTCTTTACATTATCCTTTAATTCACAGATCAGTTTAACTATGTACATTCTGAACTCCTTCTTGGACATTTCTTCTACTGTGTCATCAGTGGATTCTGCCTTTGGAGCATCTTGGTCTGTTTGGGGTACACTATTTCCATGTGTGTGTGTGTGTGTGTGTGTGTGTGTGTGTTTCATGTTGTTCATTTGTTTTCCCATCTAGCAGTATGAATATAAGACAGCACAGATTCTATGCTGCAGATCTATAGTGTCCTTGAAGGTTTTCCAGCACTTTGCCTTTGAGGGTAAGACAATAACAATAGCACCCAGTGCAAACAATATGTAGTGTAAAACCAAATATGTCCCACTTAGGTATCTGCTGCTTTCTTGCAATAAGCCAAAATGATGAGATCAATAACTGTCTACAGTATAAGTAGGAAATTTACAACAATGTTTTACAATTTCAAATGGTAGATGAGAGAACAGAAATAACATAGTACACAATGTTCATGAGGAGGAAGAGGATACTAGAAGCAAAAATTCACAGGAAGAGTGGAAGAGGAGCCAACAGAAAATGGCTGTTGGTTGGAGAATAGATGGAAAGAGAATCCAGTAAAACAGACAATTGAGAAGAGAATACAAAGAAAAAAACTAAAGGTATATGAATATAACAAGCCTGAAAAAACCCTTCATATATCACTGTCCTCCATATACTGATGCATAAAAATCCTACTCCAAATGTGGTATAGATATTAGTGAATAGAAAAATAATATAAATTTCAATGGATAATCAAACTGTCCCTGTCAGCATTCAAAAGTTTCTCAGCCCTGTCTCTGATGTTTCATGGAACCACAAGACCCAGTTCAGCCATAGCAGACCCAATTACTATGCCATTGATATGGATTTAATATACACCAGGCTTGGTCATGCTGCAATCCCATGATCTCAACACTTCTACATGCAGAGACCACCAGGGATATGCTCATGCAAAGGACCAACCCCAAGAAGCAGCAGCAAGAAAGTGGCTACCAGTAGTCCCAGCAGGAAAACCCCATGCACAGCAAAACTCACAGGAACCCTCACTCTGAACCTCCAGATACAACTGGAATCCCCAGCCAGAGGCCCTTGTGGTGGCAAACCTGTTGGCACCCTTGTCCCCAAAGCCCTGGCCTGCTTCCTAAGATGGATAGCACTACATACACCCAAACTTGGAGTCTCCCTGGCAGCAGAACTCTGGGCAGTGGTGGAAGTGGTAGTGGCAGGGGTTGGTGGCAGCAGTAGTGTTGGGGGGGGGGTTGGTGGCAGCAGGTGGCAGGTCAGTGGCTACAAATGCAGCTGCAAGGGCAGCGTCACCTAGGTTATCTCCAGTGGACAGCAGTGGTGTTGGGGATAGCGGCATTGGGGGCAGTCTGTGTCTGTGGCCACAGAAGGTGGTCGCTGCAGCTGCTTGTGCAGAGGCATCCAGAAAGAAGACTTTCAGGTGACCTCAGGGTGGCAGCAGTGGTATCAGTGGCAGCAGCATTGGTGGAAATGGTGTAGGTGGCAGTTGCACCCAGAGGGAAGATCTCTGGGCACATCAGTGGTGACTGTGACAGAGGCATCTCATGAGATCTGTTATTTAAATCCACTATTTGCCACCTCATTCTATTCTTTCTATAATTAGAAATCATTTTAAAATGTAATCTATACAAGTATGCTCTTAAATTATATATAATCTTAAATATAGTGTAATTTGTTAAAATTCTTAGTGTGACAGAGCCATAATTTTGACAGCCCTTCTAAAGTATGTAATATAAAGGATGTAAATGCAAAATTCAAGCTAATTCACCTTAATACATAACTCTTTATATATTATTTTATGATCAGTCCATTGTGAGCATAGTCTGATATTAATCTGCTCAATTTTTGGCTTATTACTTGTGCTATATTGACTTAATGTTTATTTTTTCCCACATTTTTATTGGTGTATTATACTTATACATATTAATGAGATTTGTTGTTACATATTTGAACATGCACATAATACAAAATATAACAACATAATTTGGCCATTATTACTCCCCAGCACTTACCCCCTCCCTCCCCCACACCTCCCACCTCTTGGTTCCTTTCTTCTACTGATCTACTTTTGATTTTCATGAGCTCCACCCCATATTTCTTTTCATATTTTTCAACTCTAGCTTCCACATATGAAAGAAAACATATGACTCTTTTTTTCCAATTTCTTTTTGTTGTTGTTGTTGTTGTTGTTGTAGATGGACACAATAGCTTTACTTAATTTATTTATTTTTATATGGTGCTAAGGATCAAACCCAGTGTCTCATATGTATGTGTGAGGCAAGTGCTCTGCCACTGAGCCACTGAGACACAACCTCAGTCCAACATATGACTCTGTTTTTTAATATTTATTTATTTATTTATTATTAGAGAGAGAGAGAGAGAGAGAGAGAGAGAGAGAGAGAGAGAGAATGAGAGATATCTTTTTAATATTTTATTTTTAGTTTTAGGTGGACACAATATCTTTATTTTTTTTATTTTTATGTGGTGCTGAGGATCGAACCCAGTGCCTCACGCATGCCAGGCGAGCACGCTACCGCTTGAGCCACATCCCCAGCCCTAATATTTATTTTAATGTTGAACACAATATCTTCACTTTATTTATTTTTATGTGGTGCTGAGGAGTTAACTCAGGGCTTCACACGTGCTAGGTGAGTGCTCCACCTCTGAGCCCCAATCCCAGCCCAACAACATATGACTCTTAACATACTGAGTTTGACTTATTTCTCTTAACATAATGGAGTCAAGGGCCATTCATTTTCCTGAAAATAACAATTTTATTTTTCTTTATGGCTGCATAAAACTTCATCATGTATACATACCATATTTTCTTTATCCATTCATCCATTGAAGGATACCTAGGCTGGGTCCATAGTTTGGCTATTGTGAAAAGTGCTGTTATAAGCATGGGGATGCATGTATCACTGCAGTAAGATGACTTTAATTCTTCAAGGTAAATGCTGAAAATGTTATCAGCAATCAGGGAAATACAAATCAAAATACAGTGAGATTTCATCTCACACTACACAGAATGGCAACCATAAAGAATACAAATAATAATAAGTGCTGGAGAGAATGTGAAGAGAAATGAATACTTTTACCTGTTGGTGGGACTGTGAATTAGTACAACATCTATAGAAATCAGTATGGAGGTTCCTTGAAAGACCTGGCATGGAACCACGATATGACCCAGGTATCCCACTTCTTGGTATTTACCTTGAAGAATTAAAGTCATTTTACTATAGTAACACATGCATATTCATTTTTATAGAAGCACAATTTCCAAACTATGGAACTAGTCTAAGTGTACATCAATGGATGAAAATACAAAGAAAATGTGGTATATATGTGGTATATATAACCAATTGAGTTTTATTCAGCCATAGAGAGAAATGAAATAATTTTGCTTTCAGGAAATGGATGGACCTATAGCCCATTATGTTAACAGAAATAAGTTGAACTCAGAAGGCTAAGTATCATATTTCTTCTCCCATATGTGGAAGCTACGGAAGAAAAATGGAAACAAAGGTAAGGATGGATCTCCTGAAAACTAAAGGGAGATCAAAAAATATAGCAAGCCTACCTCTACTCCACCTGTTATTTAGGATATCAACTTCACTAGGGTTTGAAACAGACCTCAACTGCTCCTGCGTCACTGATGACTCCTGCAACTAGGCTGGCTCCTGCAAATGCAAAGAATGCAGATGCACCTTCTGCAAGAATACCTGCTGCTCCTGCTGCCCTGTGAACTGTGCCAAGTGTGCCCAAGGCTGTCTATAAAGGGGCACTGAACAAATACAGCTGCAGTCCCTGATGTGGGTTAGCCCTATTCTCATGTGTAAATAGAGTGATTTGTGCAAACTAGGATTTTATTTTCACATATCCCTCACCCATTCATATGAAATATTTCGTTTTGTTTAAAGTTACATAAAATATTTGAAAAATTGAACTCATCCAGACTAAGAAAAGTTGTCTTTCCTCTAATGTAGCTTTTTTCTACCTGTGTCAAGGTAGTTTTGTGGGTTTGTCTCTGTGTCTTCTATTCTGTACCATTGGTCTGTGTGTCATAGACTCAATATAAATAATATTTTAATTTGCAACCAATTCGGTTTTTTCCTTAATTTTTTCTTATGGTAAGAACATCAATTGTCTGCATAGGTGTAAAATTCAGTTAGTGTTTTCTATAAATCAAATTGTTTCATTTGACAAGAAGCATACCTAATATCCTTGACACTTGCATATTGGTTGAAACCTAGAAAAAACAACACACCACTTTGAATCTCTCCTAAGGGAGGGTATTCACTTTACATTAAGCCTAGGGTAAACCTGGTGACCCCAGACTCTCTAGAATCTTGGAGAATTAAACTGACTTTATTTGTGTTGTAAGGATTCGAAGTACCATTATGTGGGCAGGATGTTGGTCTGGCCTGACATGATGAAGGATTCCATCAGAAACAGCCAGGCAACATCAAGGATTGAATTACTAACGACAGGGAAGATGACTCTCCTCCCCCACATCCCCTCAATATCTGTTCTCTGTTCCTTTCCTCTATAAACCAAGAATTTTGTTTTGTTTCAGCTTATAGTGTAGTTCATAGGGTTATTAAAAGAGATAATAGCTCTCTCTTGGGTTGTTCTTTTTTGTAGAACAAGGAGCTATTGACAGGATTCCCATTGCCAATGTCTGGTGCTTAGAAAGGCAATGATGGACTTACAACACTTATCAATACTTAATTTTATCCTAAGGCATTGTGCTTGTCAAAATTTCCACTGAGTGTCCTTAACTAGCTACTTTATCAACTACTACAAAGATCAAAGCAATATCTACTCTACTTCTTGGATGCACAGTTGGGCTTTTCTCATTAAGAACAATCTCAGAGCTACAGACAAGCTGAGCTATTAGTTGCAGTGGTGTCTCACCCAGGTCCAGTTATTTCTTATTGTTTGAGGATATATTTCATTTGGGAATTTACATGTTACTTCTGCCTTCCTGGCTCTCACTGAACACCTTCAGCTTACTAAAGATATTTTATGTGTGTCTATTTGCCATTTACTTTAAAAATTTAACTGCCACATTCAAGTCTAAAAGAACCAGTAAACATGTATTTGCTTATTGGGCTGGGGATGTGGCTCAAGCGGTAGCGCGCTCGCCTGGCATGCGTGCAGCCCGGGTTCAATCCTCAGCACCACATACAAACAAAGATGTTGTGTCCGCCAAAAACTAAAAAATAAATATTAAAATTCTCTCTCTCTCTGTCTTAAAAAAAACATGTATTTGCTTATGTATTAGAATACTTATATATCAGAATTGTTATTATCAAGGATTTAATTTACATAATATATAACGTGTATTACAACTTATAAGGCACATCCAGGAAAATTTTCACTGTCCAGGTCTAGCAACTGTAGGTAATTTGGGGAGAACCTGTTTACTAAACCTTTAATTTGATTTGTGAAAATCTCTTTGATTTTTTTTCTATAATTTAATGACCATTGCTGGACTGTCCAAACAGTCATTTTGTTTGGCTCTAAATTCTTAATAACTAACTAATACACTTTTAGCTAAAACTGTCAAATAAGTTCATATATCCTATAGGTAGTGTATAAAGAGGCAAAGTCTAATTAATTTATTGATTGAGCCTCTAAGCACTCTTTATCTAGAAATTTACTAGTCAGCACAGAGCTATGGCATACTCTGAAGTTTTCAACAAACCTAATTATTTAATGTGGTTACTTACAAGGTTTTTTCAGGCATACCTAACTGAATTAAAAAATAGCTTTCTTCTTTATATTTCTCTCTTAATCCCCCCCCAATTAATCCATTGAATAAAATAATTTTCATGCAATTTTTTGTTACTATCTTTCAAGTAATTCCTCTAATTACATGTATTCAAATATGTCTACTGTTACTTTTTGATATGAAGCAGAATAGATAGCCTTTTCTTGTATCTGTTACTTCCATTTGAACACAGTAAAAAGTACTGTATCAATCAAATGCTATTGAATTGTTATAAAGAAATACAGCAGCATATTTGAAAATCTTTTAAAGGGCAGTTTCTTCTGTTCCCTTGATACTCTCACACAGTTGTTCTGACATCCTATACAATGACATAGAGGCACTTAACCCGATTGGCATCTAACATCACTTGTAGCACTGATATGAAATTCAAGTCTGCAAGGAATTTTGTTTAAGTGCTAAGGGATCAAAATACTGTTTTCTCTTCGGCTTTCAGCTTGTGATTAAATGGAAAAGAAATATTTACTCTTTGGTCTCGACCATTATTTTTTGGTTATTTTATTTTTATTTGCCAATAGATGGTAGCAAATTTAATATACATATATTTAACTTGACTGATAAAAAATTAAAGTATGTAGGTTTTGATTACATACAGTGAGGAAAACATTACTTTTGAATCACTTCAATGTTCCTTAAAGGACATAGGACATTATCTATAAACTTTGTAAGTTATAGAATTTAGAATCTTAGCATTATACAAGAAAATATGTATCATTTGATTTTCTTACAAAACTAAAAAGTGTAACTGTCTCCAAAGCTACATGTGGTGGGTAGATCTAAATGCTAATGAGTGTTTCATATACAAATCTCTCAGAATCATTGTTTTTCCTCACTGTTTTCAACAATTTCAATGTCAAACTTAAATCCACAATGGGTTTCTAGTATAGTCCTTGTCTATATAGAAGAGAAGTACCTAATCATTTGATTCCCCAAACCCATCAAAATTGTGAAAGGAAGGCAGTGTTATTGGAATTACTCAAATCTGTTATCTTATTCTGCTGAGTGACATTTTTTGGAGGGTAGAGATAGGTTTGTAGGCATAACTAAAGAATGGATTTGTATATGAAATAGATGAAATGCTTTGTGGACATCCTTGGAACAACCTGTAAATCACTGTTGCCACATATATTTTTTGCTTCAGCACATATGCTAATGTTCAGTTTACAAAGTAAGTATAATAACAACTGTATGAAGTTAGGTACCTTGGTAATGAAATGCATACATATTTTTTCATATAAATAGTGGCCAGAACAAACATTTTTTATGTTCTAATATGTGAATAGAATATTCACTATATCATGACTCATTTGCATTTTTCAGAGGCAGCTGTCTACTATGGCAAGCTTATTGAGTAAGAAGAACTAAAAGAGAATCAAAACAAAACAACAACAACAAAAATATATAAAAAATAAAACATAAAAATTTCTTTTCTGGAGAGAGAGAGAGAGAGAGAGAGAGAGAGAGAGAGAGAGAGAGAGAGAGAGAAAGGAGAGAGAATTTCAGTATTTATTTTTCAGTTTTCGGAGGACACACATCTTTGTTTGTATGTGGTACTAAGGATCCAACCTAGGCCGCATGCATGCCAGGTGAGCGCGCTACTTCTTGAGCCACATCCCCAGCCCATAAAAAATTTCTAATGTGAGAAATTTCTTCTGTTCTTTTTAAATATGAGTGTCAATCTGAGTCTGACGTTTAGGAGTAATTGGATACTATTTCTAGGAACTCCTAGAAGAAAATTCTTTTTATCTATAACTTGTATTCATAAGATCACAAAAGTCTCAGAGCCCTTGTAAAGTTACACTGTATGATCATTTCTACTGCTTTTTGTTAGACCACTTAATGATTTCAGGGCAATAGCTCATAAGATCATAAATTAAATTATGTTGACATATCAACATTACTGATAGCTTTGTTTAAAGTACAACAGGCAATTTTTGAGTAAGGAAAACTCAAGGGATTCTCTGATGCTTTCTCTGGATACTATCCAATGACATATTCAACTAGATAATTTGTCTTTCTGGGCCACCATCAAGCTCTATCTAAGATCCAGGTAATGCTGCCACATATTGGAACTGATGATAACTAATATAGAAACTAAAAGCCAAAATTGATGAACCAACTACTTTTTATCAAACCTATGGAAAATGTCAAGCCTGATATTTAACTTTTGCCATTTTCCAAGGATTATATTCACAAGTATAACACATTTAAAAAAATTAAAAAAACATTTATTTTAAACTAATTTATGTGTATATTTGTGTATGTACACATCCATTAATCAATAAAAGCCTGTCTCTTATCTGATGAAATTGAAAACTATTGGGAAAACTTAGGTTAGAAGTTATAATTTAATTTTCTTTGTGCTTTTCAATACACTAATCTCATGTAATTTCTATGCTTCATCAGTTAAAACCAGCATCAGCTGGGGCACTCCAAACCTGGCCCTCGTGTCTGATCCAATCCTTACTAATGCTGATCCCTCTGATCTAGACTCCCTCTCCTTAAAGACCTATATTGTAAGCATCATCTGACTCTATACCCTGAATGCTTTGATTAAATTGGAAAAACAAAATGTAAAGAGTTTTATGCTGACAGTATTCATCTGTAGCTGTGAGTGGGGCAAGTAGCAATGGATAATGTTAGAATCTAATAATTAGGTGCATGAATTTTAATTTCAGTTGAATTTCAATCAAGAACCAATTATACCCCTGTTACTCTGCAACAGCATCATGCCATCTGCATAAGTATTGGTGTTTTACACAAATGTCTTATTGTGTACCTTCTATATACTGGGCACTGTTTTAGTCTCTGAGACTATAAGAGCAATACACCTAGATATGGCCCTTGCCATTAAGGAGATAGTACAAAGTAATGACTAAGAACCTATACAATGGAGTAAATTCCAATTCTGTCTCTATTAATTTTTGATTATGTAGTCATGCATATCATACTATAATTATTTTATAACTCTGTGCCTCGGTTTTCTCATCTGTAAATGAATTGATAAATTATCATTGTTATGAGATATAAAATATAAAATATATAAATACTTATAACAGTGCCTTGCTAGTAGTATATACTCTATAAATAGTAGTTATTATTTTAATAGTTCAGGGAGCTTACAATTATGGAGGAAGGTGTACAAATAATAATTATAGTACAAAGTGATATGTGCTACCCAAGAGAAGTCAAAGGTGACATGGGAACCATAAAGACACTGTTAGTGGTTTGTATATAAGATGCCCCCCCCAAAGATCATGTGTGAGACAATGAAAGAAGATTTAGAAATGAAATGAGTGGTTTATGAATGCTTTAACTCAATCAGTGTATTAATTCCCTGAGAGGGATTAACCAAGTGGTAATTGAAGTTGAGTAGAGTATGGCTGGAGGAGGTGGTTCCTTGGGGGCATGCCTTTGGGATATACATTTTGAATATGGCAAGTGAAGTTTCTCCTGGTAATGTCCTAAGCCACTTTCCTCTGCCACACTCTTCTGCCACGACTTTCATCTTCACCTTGAGCCCTGAGGAATGAAGCTGGCTGTCTATGGAATGAAACATCTGAAACCATGAACTCCCAAACAAAATTTTCCTCCTAAAATTGTTCTTGTAGGGTCTTTTGGTCATAGTAGTCAAAACAGACACATATGCTTAATCTTGGGTACCATGGAAGGCTTCCTGGAAGAAGTTATGTTTCAATTGAGACCTTGGAAGGATGAAAGTTAGCTGGGCTAGGGGGCATTATGAATGCAGGTGGACCCTATGATTGCCATGGAAGAAACAGCAAAAGACCAGAAAACAAGAACACATTCACAAGATTGAATGTCTTGAAAATGCTGTTATCACAAATGAATCATATTTGTTCCTGATGATATCATTCTCAGAACATTCTTTGTCCTTATATTGTTATATAAATGAAAGAAATCTAACAATTAAAAGAGTATTTGAGCCTGATGTGGTGGTGCACACCTGTAATCCCAGCAACTTGGGAAGCTGAAGCAGGAGGATCACAGGTTCAAAACCAGACTCAATCACTTAGCAAGGCTGTAAGCAACCTAGAGAGACCCTGTTTCAAAATTAAAAAAAAAAAATTATAAAAGCTGGGCATGTTTCTCAGTAGTTAATTGCCCTTGGATTCAATCCCTGGTAACAAACAAACAAACAATCAACAACAACAACAAAACTATCTGAAATAAGAGCACTTATTCCTTTCCTATCCAAACACCTATTTCTTCCTTCTACTTTTAAAACATCAGAACACTCTTTAAAATCTCTTCTTGGTCCCGTATAAAAAATTTAATTTACAAATGTAGCCAAACTATTTCTATAATTGCTACTTTATTCACCCAAGAACTCACATCAGCCCCCATATCTGAAGAGAGGAATTTTATACTTGGTTTGAGATGTTCACAGACTTTAAATCTGGCTGCTGCCAGCCAGAATTCTAGGATCCAAGATGCACAATTTGCATAGAACAATTTTTTTCTGAAAAAAAGTAATTTCACAGATAAGGTTTGCCTATTAAGAGGATCTGATAAAAGGTGAAAATTGTGGAACACTTTTCTATAAAAGAAAATATATTTCCTTATATTTTTCTTTTGCTGTAGAGTAAAAAGGCCTAATTCTGATGCATTGTCCTTTCACTCTGAATCTCTATTTTAAAGATTCCACGAAAATACTAACACTTCCTGGCAGCTTTAGCAGGTCACAGCTCAAATGAGCTCTGAGCAAGGATCCCATGAGAAAGGAACTGTGTCACGCTTCCCCATTTTCAATACATAAGAATTCAAATATTCTGGAAGTGAATGTTGTTTGTGGGAAATGTTACTGACAATAACAGAAATTGAGAAAATATTTTATTACTATTAGATGCTTTTAGAAGGGAGTTTTATACATTCTGGTCAGATATTTCTGTATAAATATAGGTAAAAAGGACAGTTTTTTTTTTCAGTAGACTATGAACTGAATTTGTTCAGGAAAACAAGAGAAAGCAGTAATTGTTTCTCTCCATAAACTTACAATGTCATATTCTCCCTTGTCACAAGTGAGGCAAGTACTACTTGTTTTGTATGCAGTAGGAGAATGTACTGGGGTTTGCTCTCATTGAATCCCATTGGCTAAGTTCATCTTTGGAAAAAATTAATTTGAATTCCAAATACAATAGTCCTCATTCTAAGCAGAATTTAAGGACAGGTCATGGCATTTGATAGTTTTATCAGATAAGCTTATGAAACAGACATAAAAACAAGAAAGATTTTGCATATGTCTTAAAAGATCAAAGGGAGAATCTGAACACCTATGTTGAAAGACAAATCAATTTCATTGAGAAACAACAGGCAGAAATATGAAATGGCTGCACAGGCTGAATGATGGTAAATAATGTGAACACATCAAATTCTCATCAGCATTTTGTGATAAGAATCATTGGTAAGTTAACTACCAATGTTGCAAAAACAACTGCATCACCTAAATCTAAGGGAAAGAAAATGTAGCATGAAGTACAATAGGTGGTACAAAGACTTTTAGTTTAACACATTGAATTTTTAAAGAAAGGTCTCCATATATGTGGTCAGAAGAGTTATAAAATGTCTTCCATGTGAATATAAGTAAAACTATAAAGAAACCCTTTTAAAAGGCTTTTTCAAGCAATATTTGGCTATAGCTATTCAACAAAAGGGAACAGTGAAGACACAGAACTCAGTAGACTGGAAATATTCCCAAACTCTACATATATAAGGGAGGGAGGAGTATGGAACAAAGCCATGCTATGAAGTGACTTCCCTAAAGTTAAATAATAGTAAAAGAATTAAAGAGAACAGGAATAAATGCTATCTTTTCAGAACAGTTTCTAAGATCTGAAGCATCTCACTGCTCCTTGCTTTCTGAAATAAGCCTACATCTGAATGGAAAATACATGGATGCTGAACAGGCTTATTCCAGTGCCTCAGTCATTTTATGTTTATCTTTATTAGCACCTAGTATAGTCTGATTCCAAGGTGAGTACTCAATATCATTCTAATAATTGTGTAATTAAAATTGATTTTTAAAGAAATTGATCTGAAATCCAGAGATAATTTGTATTTAATCATCAAGAAAGGCTTCTGATCAAACCAATCAACATTTTCTATATGTCAAGCATATGTTTAAGCACATATGTATTAACTTTATAATACAATAGTCCTATAAAGTAGATACTATTGAGGACAAACCCTAGTCCTTGTCAATATGGCTCCCCAGCCACAGAATCTTGCAGCCAGCCCATTAATGCCTGTTAAAAACCAGAGGCGGAGTGACAGACTAGTGGGTGAACCTCAGGCTGCCAGCATAGGCCACAGCTGCCTGTAACGCACCATGCCAGCATAGGCTTCAAGGACAGCAAATGAGGCCAAGATGATCCAGGGCACACTGACATGTTGCCCCATAGCAGTCCGGATCAGTTAAATCACTGTGAGAAAATGGATGTGGGGGCAGATCCAAATGGAGGAAAATACAGATTCAAGGGTTAACCAATAGTGTTGATACTTTACAAGAGCTGATTAGTGTAAATTTGGACCAATAGGGTTGGTATGTTTCCAAAACCTGATTAGCATAAATATAGAGCAATAGCATTGGCCCAAAAGCTCTATAAACCCCTAGAGTAGCACAGCCAAACAGCAACATGCTATTGGGTCCTCTCTTGTATGTGAAAGTTGTTTCTTTTCTTCAGACTTGAATAAATTCTACTCTTTTACACACACTTCTTCTCATCTATGGATTTCATTGTTAAAATTCATGAGATAGGAACTCAGAAAGAAGAAATTGGTGGTGAGCTGCTAGGATCTGCATCTACACTGGAGGGCATAGCTCACCATTAAGAGTGGTAACATGCCCCTTGATAACAGTGTAGGAGAATCTTACTTTGCTGACTGTGACTCTTGGAGCTGACACTGGCAGGCATCTCTTGCCTTGATTAGCTGCTGACATTAAAACAGGCTTTCTCAGCTGCAGTGCTCTATAGCTTAGGCAGACCCCACCTGTCAGCAGAAGTGGAAAATCTACTTTTATCTTCATCTCCAGTTTCTCTATCATCATCAAATAAATGGAATACAGAGGTACAAAGAGATTAATTTTTCCAAGGTCACACAAAGTGTACATTCTTAGCCTATGGACTGCACTGAGATTTTGTGAGGACAAGAGGTGTTGGGAATTGAGGCAATTAAGTTCTTACATGCCCACCTATATCAGGAGCAATTTGGCATAGTTCAACATTCATAGCCAGAACTCTGGGGTTGCTATGATATCCAAAGTACTTTCACAATTAGTTTTGTGTCCTAAAGGATTTGAATTGTTTACACCAAGAATGTGGATCCAACAAAGCACCTTTGTTATCTGATCAGCTGCTCTATATTTAGATAAACATCTTCATTCCTTCAGGACTTTCTGATCACCCAAGGAAGCACCTGTGGTTATTCTAAGTGGTTTAACTCCAATATTTTTTTGGCAATAACAACAGTAATATAATATTCCTCAAATGCATGTGATTGCATAAAGTTTTAAATCAAAGTGTAAAGAACACTCAAACCTATATCAGCAGTGGATTGGCTTCTAGTATTTTTCTTTACATTTGTTTATGTTATTGAGTGACTTTTCCTTTTGTAGACCTGACTGAGAACAACTTGACTATGGGACTATATTTTACTCACATGAAAATGTCAAGACACATAAAAAAGCAATAAAAACACAAAAGAAATACTGAGAGAATTTATAATATAATGTTGGTGGGTACTTTGTTTCCCTCATGTTCATTGTCTGCACACACAATAGATTAATAAAAAGCAAAAAGAATGGATATTTTTCATTTTCCTACACTTTAACAAATAAAGAACTATCTTAGATGCCATTTATCAAAATGTAAACATATAATTCAACTGATAATCATCAATATTTTTCTCTTTTCCTTGGTACAAAGATAGATAAAAAAGAGTTTCTCAATCCTAAAGGGTTCCAGTCAGAGGACCCAGCTTTCATCTTCAACTCCCAAACACTTAATATAGCAACTGACACTTGGTATGTGTTCAATAATTTTCTGCTAAATTGAGCTGTAAGGGTGAAAAACTGATCATCACAGAACACACAAAGAGATACACACGAAGGCTTGTGAACAGTATATACTATGGATTTTAAATCCAAAAGTATAGTTATTGGCAAAATATAGCTACCAAATAAATAAAAGTCATTTTAAAATCTATTCTACAGCTATTATTTGAATAGTAATATTTATCAATTAGTTTTAGGCTTGAAACTTTGCAGTGGAAAGATAAAATAGTTATGTTTTAAGATTATCATAAGTCTGATGACATATGTATTGTTATCAACCAAAGTGAGGTTCTGAGAAGTTAAACAAGCAGCTGAAGATAACATAGTTTACACATAGTGGAGTTAGTACAAGAAGCTTAAATCTGAGTCTTTCCAGAGTCCATAATCTCGCCATCAATTATGCTATTTTCTGAAATTTTGAGCTGAGATATATGTATATTCTTAAAGAAAAACCAGCATACTATTTAAACAATGTCAATAAAAACAACATTGGCCAAATGAAAATAATAAAATATCAAAGAGAAAATGTGAAACATTGTAAGAGGGATTTCCTGTGTCTGGGGATGATTGGGTTGAATATATGTATACTTTTTTTTTTTTTGCCGGGGGGGGGGTACCGGGGATTGAACTCAGGTATACTCAACCTCTGAGCCACATAGCCAGCCCTATCTTGTATTTTATTTAGATACAGGGTTTCACTGAGTTGCTTAGTGCCTCACTTTTCCTGAGGTTGGATCCTCATGCCTCAGCCTCCCGAGCTGTTGGGTTTACAGGCATGAACCACTGTGCTTGGCACTTCTGCAATTTTAAACTAATAATTTCTCCCTTAATAAGGCTGAGATATTCTAGAAAAAAATATGTCCATCTACCTATTCTCCCATCTCCGCTTTTCCTTATTGGATTAAAGACCTACTTTCAGGTATTAGGATGATGCCAGGGGACTTCAGAGCTTTGTTTTGTACTCTTTTTAATATTTCTACAAACTCCTCCCCATATCTTGACAATTAAATTTCTTTTTGAGTCTACCAATACCTGTCTCCAGCAAACTCTTCCCTTTGTTTAAATTCTTAATATTACTTGGAAAGAGTATCAATTCCTAGGATGTAAAGTCCAGAGAAGAACAAAATTCAATTTTCTTATCCATGTAGGAGTGATAATAAAAAACTCATCTGTATATTACCTATGTAGGTATAGATATAGACACAGACATTGATCTGTCTCTTAATTTAGCATTGGTATATCTAGAGACAATGTTTAAAGTCTTGCAACCTATGAATAATCAAACCATCTCTGTAGTTACTGTAAGAGACTTCCAATTCATAAAGTATTGTTTAATTACTTTAAACCTTCGATTTTAAAATAAAACCAGTAGAATGATGGCATTGAGGGGTTTTAAATCATTTTTTTTTATCAAACTCCTTAACAGATTGGTCTATGAGTGGAGTGTAATCAATCTGAAATTTTCTGGTATTATTAACCTTTTGAAACACTGAGATATTTGTATTGGCCAATCTATTGAATAGAAAAATGTACCTTTAAGGCACGAAGGGGTTACTGACCCATGAATATGTTCCTATGTGCACAACACATTTAGCAGTAAGTATAAGGTTTCTCTAAAAATCCCACAATTCAACTCAAATAAAACTCAATTTGCTTAGAAATCTGCTACCCTGCCCTGCACTAGAATACAGATCCTGTAGGATCATCAGAAATTAACAATGTCCTTGAAATTTTCAATAACATGTTAGACTTTGTTGTGATAAAGAAAACACTCTTTGTAGGATAAGCAGTGATTTGTTTGTGCACTCTGATGGAAGTAGTCTGTTGGGATTTTTCTTGACTTAGCAGTTCAGCCTAACATGGTGAACCTTAAATTTTAAGTTCAAAATTTAAAGAAGTACAGATCATTCAGCTCAATTCCCACTGCCAAGGGATGGGTTGTTCATATACTTTTTCCTAACCTATATTCTGTTGGCTTTTGCTACAGACTTGCTTAGGCAGTATTTCTAGACTGCCTGTTAAATATGCTAATATTCACATTTTTCTGAAAGTTCCCAGGGGTATTTCATATATGCTCATGAACAGCTTTGTCAATGCTTTATGGCCTTTCCATGTTCTCTTTGCTTTGCCTCCCTCACCTACCAGTGAAATGCATTACCACTTTTCTTGTATCCAAGGAGGATTTACTTCTACTAGACAGCACCATCTCCCTGTGGCACTGCTGTCTGTCAGGACTCATTGTCACATATGTCACTTTCATACCACACTGGTACATATTTTTTTGATAACCTTGGTATTCCTTAACCACCTTATGCTCATTGTAGAAATGGAAATGATGCCCCCGACCCTTGTAAATGTTATACCTTTTCTGCATATGAATGTTCCAAGATATTTCAAATTATCCAGTAAAGTTGCTCTATCATGTTTTTCCTCTACTTACAGTGAATTCCTTCCCACAAGCACTTCCAACATGGCAATAAGATTCAGTCTGTAATGTGAAGAGTCTACAGAAAAAAAAGTGATAAATACCATATTTTATAGAGGTTAGTATGCTTCCAAATCTTTTTTTCTCTTAGCATGATGACTCAGGCATGCATGCCAATAGAATTCTGGCAGGAACTGTCCCATAAGTTGACACTTTGAAGATACATAAAGAAAAATGGAGACAACTGAAATGGAGTCTCAATGATGTTCTTCTTTGATCTTAGATAGAATAGCTCATGACTAAAAGAATATAGGCAATAGAAGTGTGATCAAAACCCACCAGCTTAGTATGCTTACAATTTTACTGTGCTTCCTGTCACGTTAACCTCTATCAAGCTGACTATAGAAATAAAGACAGACTGACACTATATGATGATTCATAATCTGTTCACATGCACAAGACATTCTTTTAACAATCATCTCACTTCCATTAGTGATTCTCCAGGAACCTGACTTGGGGGGGTATTGAAATAGGGAGGTGATAGATATAGAACATCTATCAGAGAACCAGGACTGGAAGAAAACATGTATTTGAAAATTCTCAACCACTGGAACTCTTTAAATGATCCCATCCTCACCCTTGTTTCATGAAATCACTGATGGGATGAAAGAGTCTTGCCATTTGGAGGTTTTCATATTTTTTTCACCTGTGATCTAAACTATTCTATTAATTCTTATTTTGTATTATTCATTACTTCTCTTATTGAGTTTTGAGCTATTATATACCCAAC
Source organism: Urocitellus parryii (assembly GCF_045843805.1). Taxonomy (NCBI): domain Eukaryota; kingdom Metazoa; phylum Chordata; class Mammalia; order Rodentia; family Sciuridae; genus Urocitellus; species Urocitellus parryii. The sequence continues at coordinate 56,662,250 of NC_135547.1, forward strand.
CCAATTGTCGTACAACAAGGGACAACACCTATATTACTAAGTTTACCTGGACAATTCACAGGAATATATAGTAGGTGGTTAACCCCACCATTTGCCATAAATCTCTGACTTGCTATTACCAGATTGCCAAGTGCAACTTCCTGTATGTTCCTGCATGTCATACCTTTTCTGCACATGAATGCTCCAAGATGAAGGCAAACTCATTGCTACTTGTAGATACAAATGAAAATATGGAGGAAGCAATCAGTCTTTAAGATTTATTTAAAATATTAGTAATCAAAAGAGTACGATACTAGTGTAAGAATAATCAAATAATCAGGAAAAGCAACATGAAACAGAACTCATAGGAGAATATGATAAAAATGGAATAATAAATTATTGATGAGTGGAAGAATTAATTTTTAAAAAATTCTTCTGGGACAATTGATTATCTTTTGGAAAATAAAAGTGAAATACTTATGTTAGTGTACAAAATAAGTCTCAGGACAACAAAAGATATAATTATAGCATAATCAGTAATTATAGCATAATCAAATATATATATATATACATTTATATATATGTGTATATATATATATATATATATATATATATATATATATATATATATATATATAATACTACCTACTGTTTATTCAGTGCCTACTATGTGTCAGGTAGTATTCAAAGAGTATTTATGTATATTGTATCAATTATAATCAGGACATTGTGCAATAAGTACGTTTTTAGTTTTTTTGTCATTTTAATATTGATGATAAATTTTAGGATAATTCTGACACATTAACAAAATTGTATTTCATTTATAATTTATGGTAATTGAATTAAACATAAAAATATGAAATTTAAAAATTATTAACATCATAAAGCACCACCATTTAAGAATATGTCTTTTCATTTATTATGTCTATTTCTTAGAACATATTTAGGGACCTTTATGATAAATTAGATAGTATTCTAGTACAGTTCTTGTAACTAGCTACTTGCCTTTGTATCAGTGCCATAATCCTGATGTAATTCTTATTCTGCAGTGCTAATGACACTTATATTAAAGTTACAAGAGTTAAATTTTGCACAAAAAAAGCAAACTAAAGAGTTAAAGACCTGGAAGTAAAAAGATGTTACTGTTACTTAAAAAAATAAACTTTAATATAAAAAGGCCAAGTTTGAATCAAAGGTGTTCCCCACCATAATTAAAAATCCCCATAGAAATTTTTTTTAAATCAGAAAATCGGGGAGTCCCAAGAATCTCGATATTGGTCAGGTCTTCAAAAGAATTGATCACTATGTACTACTAATTTAATGTTAATATCTCTTCATGATGAAGAGTACTTGGAATCTGTACTGTAGACATAGTAAAATCAATCTCATGTTTGTGTAGTCCTTACAGCTTAAAGGAGCTATGGAGGTCATCTAATTTAATCTCTCATTAAGCATATGTTCCTCTCTTTGAGTATTTCCATTAATAAAAATTGCTACTTAATAAGTAATTATATTAGATACCTTGTCACTTTAAAAAAGTCTTTTTTGTTCCAAAATTCATCTGTCTGTACAGGAGATGCTAGAGAAAAAGATGAAGAATCTAATTCTATATGGGCAGGAAATAAAGAAGCAAGTGGGGTAGGCAGTCAAGTATTGAGTTACAGAGGAGTTATGGTTTGAACTGAATCTTGAAGGGGGAGACATTAAGTTATTGGAGGTTGAGGAACATCAATACAAATACAATACATATAGGAGCTGTAATAAGTTTGGTTCTGCTGAAGCAAAGTAAGGTGATATTAATTTATCTCATTAACTCTATACAAAGCTTCTTTTCAAGAAATTTAAAATTAGGTTCACCACTAATGTTCTTTTTTGTTTGTTCTTCCAGTATCCCATCCAGGAACACCAAATTACATTTAGTTTCCAAATAAAGTATGGACTTTATTAATAAGAATACATCAATATTCTTTAGGTGTAGTAAATGTACCATCCAATTTTGGAGATATTAGGAGAGGAAAACCACATATGATGTGGAGATGAACTCTGTCCTAGCTTCACAAGTTTTCTGTTAATTTATAGTTGTTCAAAATAGAGTGTTTATTGGGAGAAAAAGAAATAGGCATTCATTCACATCATTCTTCCAGAAATTTTCCAATTTGTTTAAAAAAATGTTAAATCGGGGCTGGGGATGTGGCTCAAGTGGTAGCACGCTAGCCTGGTATGCATGGGGCACTAGGTTTGATCCTCAGCACCATATAAAAATAAAATAAAGATGTTGTGTCCACCGAAAACTAAAAAAAATAAATATTAAAAAAAAATAAAAATAAATAAAATTAGGTTCAGTTTATTTTGGAATTTGAGTAGGGGCAATACATCTGTCCGTAGAGTCTTTGTTGTGCTTCATTAACAAAGAACTCCAAAATCTGCCTGGTTTAACAAAACAGAGGTGTATATATCACTTACATTGAATATCTAATATACATAAGCAGAGAATGATCTATCCATCATATTTATTCAGTTATTCAGGCTGACAGAAACTCTATTATAACACCCATGTCCATGGTCAACAAGAAAGGAAAGAGGGAGTGGTAAATTGAGCACTGGATTTTAAAAGTTTCCAAAGCCAAATGATTGTCTTCACAAAATTTAAAAGGACTGGGATATAGGCCCTACCATGAACCTGGAAGAAAAGAATAGCTAGGCTATTCAATCAGTATTGATAACTTCCACCATTGTACGTAAACTCTGTGAGAAAGTGCTTGTGATCAAATAAAAGTTTCTTGTTTTGGCATTGTAGCGCAGTCACAAAATGGCTGTAGTTATGCTCCTTTGCTGATACTTTTGGCAAGCTACAATTTTAATGTAGTCAAGGTCATGAGCAGTCTGATTCAGTGTATGCACTCAAGGTCATAAACATGTGTTTGTGAGCATACTCCCATTGATATAACTTATTGGTGATGTGCCTTTGTCTGGCCTGTATATAAAAAAGTTTATGGAAGGTATGGACTTGTAACTCAGTAGTAGAGTGCTCGCCTATCATGTGTGAGGCACTGGGTTCAATCCTCAGTACCAAATAAAAATAAATAAAAGTCCATCAACAAATAAAAAAATTAAAAAAAACAGTTTACAGAAAGGATTCAGGGAACAAAATGGAACTGGCTTGGAAATGAAGCTGAAGCTGGTGGCTGGCTAGAGGCTGCTGCCGCCTCTGAATGAAGAATGTCTACTATCCCAACTGTGTCTTGCATCTTCCTTCACCTTTCAAGATCCCAAATTTGTTTCCAACAGCCAGATATTCCACCTCAGTAGGCATAAATGACTGCCAAGCCAGATCTTCTCAATGTTATGAAATCCTGCTTTTTGATTAAAAGTATTACTTGAATTTCTACCTAGTTGAATTCAGTCTACAGATATAAAGTGTTCATATTATTTAGAATCATAATTCTGATCACAGATTGATAGTTAGAACTTAGATATATGTGAGTTTCCAAATTAACAAATATATAATTGTAGTCCTTAGAAACCTATGACACTGGACAAGAGAGTTTATTATAATAAAAGAAATAATGATACTGTTTAATAATCAATGAATTAGTTGATGCCATAATGTTAAATCTGTTTAAGCAGTTCTCAGTTTACCATAGCATATAATAATCTAAGTCATATTTCAGCATAAGACTGTAAGACCATTATCTGAGATATTGCCAAATTCTTTCTACACTTTATCAATGTAAAACATCTAATCATTGTTCTGGTCTAGCAACCCAGCGGCCGTATCAAGGAAGAGTAATGACCATTATAAACAGGAAGAAAGAAACTGAGTTTAGTGTATTGTGTATTATTATGTCCAATTAATCCATGTTTACTTCTACTTATTTTTTTTTCTAAATTTAAAAAAATATCTTGACAATGATCTGTTTTGAAATTTTTGCTAAAATCTAAGATCAAATTTCGAGCCCATAGTTTCTGAAAACTGTCTTTTTCTCATAATTTTTAAAAATGAAAATATATGTGTATGTTTAAAACCTTTCAACTTCACTGTTTTACATGAGTCCTTAGTTTTTATTTATGTTGGCACAGATACAAATCTGAACATTTTTAGAAAAAGATTTTAGGGAAATATAAACTCATTTAAATCCCACCAAAATTTTCTTGGGTTTTGAACAAAATCTATATAACAATGTCTATGATATTTCTAGAATTTTTCAGCTGGAAAGCCATCTTACTTTCTGCAAAATAGGTTTGAAATGGCTTAAACTTCTCTTTCATATGTTAACATTTATCAGATTCTTCATTGAATAAATTTTTTCTCTTGGTCTTACTACCTTGAAACTTGATAATAAAAACCTTTTTCCACTAATTTTTCACAAGTTTATTAGTCTGGAGTGTTAGCATATTAAGCAATGTTGGTAGAATTTTGTGACTTTCGTTTATACACTGGTGATTTCAAGCATTTTCATTTAAAATCTGAATCTCCTTTACATTATCATCAATGTATATCATACATAATGTGGTCTTTTTGTGTGTTGGTTGTTGGGACCTTCTCATCTGAATAATCTACATATATTTCCTGGTTCTTTTAGTGTGCTTTTTTCCCCTGTAAGTAAAGACATAGCATAACAAAAGCATACCTATCCATAAGTTTACATAATCAAGCACAGAGTGTCTGCCAATATTTTGGATATTTCCTTCCAGACCAGAGTTGTTCCAACAAAATTGAAAAAATAAATATGGTTATTTAAAGGTTAAAACTCTATCTTAATTTCATCAAAAAAAAATAAAGCAACAATTTATACCAAAGTGCCTACTTGATATTGATTAAATATTTCTTTGAAATTTTCTGGAGTTTCTGTCACTAGCATATCTGCATTATCAAAATAAAGAGATAATTTTTGCATAAGTGTATTTATATCTACAACCAGGAGGAAGGTGAATATTAATAATAATAATAATAATAATAATAATATAGTGATTATAATTATTTTATAATAATAAATTACAAAAATATGACAATTTATACTAACAAATTTTAATTATTTTATTATAATAATTATTATAAAAACATGTATGTAAAGATTATTTGTTGACAGGTACAGGTACTATTCTAAGTGCTTCCTATATTTAATCTTTTATCTTTGTGACAACTCTATTAGAATGTTTGAGTTTTAAAACTATCTAAGTCATATTTCAGCATAAGACCATCATCTGGGATTTTGCCAAATTCTTTCTCCAATCAATGTAAAACAGCTAATCATTATTCTGGTCTAGCAACCTAGCAGCCCTATCAAGGAAGAGTAATGACAATTATGAATAGGAAGAAAGAAACTGAGTTTAGTGTATTGTGTATTATTATGTCCATTTAATCCTTGTTTACTTCTACTGATTTTTTTTTCTAAAAAAAAACAGAGGAAAATAACAGAGGAAAAGATCTTCTTCCTGTGCAAGGTGGAGATAGGGTAAGAATTTAGAACATCACATAAAGTCTTATACTTGAATTACTATATTCAAATTTAATGAAAATTTGCAATACAAATATTCTAATTGCCTGCAAATAGAGATGACAAGAAACTTACTAGTCTCAGCCCACTTTTGGAATAAAAATCATAGTCTTCTGTTTTTAATTCTTATTTATGTATAAGGGTTACATTTATACTACATTTAAAGTATGGAAATCCCTAGAGATATCAATGTAAAGTGCTCTGGAACAATCATGTCCCAAGGCATCTGGGAGAAACAGCTACAAACACTATCTAAAAAGGTGATGTTCAACTTAGATCTTGTAATATTCTCACTGATAAAATCAAGTTTAATATGAGTAAGCATGTAAAACATAACAAGTACAAGGAAAGATGCTTCCAGAATTAAGAATAAACACCCATCCCCCAATGCATATCCCGCAGAGTATCAGCTATTGAAAAGATTGCATACAGATAACTATGTTTAAAATTGTTGAAGATATAAAATATGGACAAGAACAACTACAAGAACGAAAAGTTTATTTTGGCTCATGGTTTCAGAGATCTCATCCCAGGGTTGGCTGAGTCTATTCTTCTCTGCCTGAGGTGAGGCAGAATCATGGTGGAAGGGCATGGCAAAGGGAACATGTTCAACTCATGGCAGCCAGGAAGCAGAAAGAGAGAGAGCTCTATTCACCAGGGGCAAAATATAAACCCCAAGGCTTATTCTCTGTGACCTTCTTTCACCAGCTTACCCAACCTCTCTACAACTAACACCAATTACTGTTCCCCTTTCAAGTTGTTTTATTCATCAAATGGATAGGTTGAAGCTTTCAGAAGCTAATCATTTCATGTCCTGCATTAACACAGAACACTTGGTGGGGGGAATCTCATATCCAAACCATGATAGCTATCAAAATATGACAAAAATAGGATATGATAAAAATGAAGTCAAGATGCTGAATAAACCTTAAAAGATAGATAGACTTTAAGAGGAGGAACAAAAAGCCCTAAATGAAAGACCAAGGACCAAAACACCAAAAATATTGAAAGAAGGGTAGGCAAGATATCATTGATATTGCCCATCAAAACCAGGCATGATTAAACTGTGACTCACAGACAAAATTCATGCCATCAACTGTATTTGTTAAATTTTTATTGGATCATAGCCATGCTTATTGTGATAGATAATTTTATGTGTCAACTCAAGTGGGCCACAGAAAGCCTAGAAATTTGATTAAACATTATTCTGGTTGCTTCTGTAAGAGTGTTTCTGGATGAGATATACATTTGAATTGGTAGATTGAGTAAAGCAGATAGCTTCCCTGGTGTAGGTGGGCCTCATCTAATTGAAAACCTAAATAGAATAATAATGCTGAACTGCACTCAATGCAGGGGAAAAAAAACACTTCTGTCCTCAAAATGAAGCAGTGTTTTATTTTTCCTGCCTTCAGATTTGAACAGAAAAATTAGTTTTTCTTTGATATCAAGTGTGTCAGCCTCATACTGAAATTATGCCATTGGCTATTCTGTATTCTCAACTTGCTGACTGCAGAACTTGGAAAACCCCAGCCCCCATAATTGATTAAATTATTTTTATATGTATTCTATATGTTTGTATGTGTGTGCACATATATCTTGTTGGTTCTGTGTCTCTGGAGAACCATGCCTAATCCATATATTTAGATATTATATATGATTGGATTTGCTCTACAGCCACATATTTACTATTTACTTTATTTACATAAAAGTTTTGATCTAAATTAACATGGAGTGCAAAGAGTTATGGTGATGACATAGGTGATTAAATGAAAATAATAATTACGATGACAACAATTAATACTAAGGTACAAAAACAAGGTGAAATGGAGTTGTTAGCCATCAATAATGCCTTAGATGGAAGAAGTTACCAGTTAATGCATTTTAAGATTATTCTATTGATTTAGAGAGGAAAAATATATTAATTAAAAGTAGATTTTATTAAGTCAATTATGTGTATTATTGGTATGAAAACAATCATAAAAAGAAGTGGGAACACTAACTGAAAATAATAAAGGGGAAATAAATAAGCATTTTAAAAGGTTTAATTCAAAAAATGAGCAAAAGAAGTGCAGAAAAATGGTGAAGAAGCAGCACAAAATGATAGAAATAAATCCAAATGCATTCTGATCTTAAAAGTAGAGATATGAATGAAATTATGCAATTTTCAGGTAAATGGATGGAGTTGCAGAATATCATGCTAAGTTAAATAAGCCAAACCTAGCAAAAGAAAGGCTGAATGTTTTATTTGATAGATATATGCTAATCCATAATGGGGAAGGGGAGAATGAAGGAACTCTGGATTGTGCAGAGGGAAATGAAGGGAGGGAGAGGGGTGTGGATGGGAAGGATGGTGGAATGAGATGCACATTATTAGCCTATATACATGTATGATTACACTACTGGTGTGACTGCAACATGTTCAGCCAGAGGAAGGAGAAGCTGTGCTCCATTTGTGTACAATGTGACAAAATGCATTCTGCTGTCCTGTATGACTAATTAGAGCAAATTTAAAAAATAAGATTAAAAAAAGAGTACAGATAAAGAAATTTTGAGGAAGGAAAATTTTTTGGCTGACTTCTCTTAAGAATAGATGCAGGCCAGGGACGGTGATGTACAAATGTAATCACAGTGATTGAGGAGGCTAAGGCAAGAGGATAGCAAGTTTGAGGCCAGTCTTAGACATTACTGAGGCCCTCAGCAACTTAATGAGAACCTGTCTCAACATAAAAAAAAAACAAAAAGAGCTGGGAATATAGTGCATCAATGACAATATATACATATATGTGAGATATATATATATATATATATATATATATACAGGTGTGAGGCCCTGGTTTCAAACTCAGCACCATAAAGGGGGAAAAAAAGAATATAGATAAAAGAGTGGATCTAGGCAGCAATGCTTGAGTGCTCCATAGTCCAGAAATGAAACAGTGAAAGAAGAACTGATCAGAGAGGTAATAAATAGTTTAAACACTCTAAAATTCAATATCAGATAGCTTGAGACTTGGAAGGACTTGGAGGGACTCAGAATTTGTTTACCACAGCAGACAACAAGGAAAGAATTTCTTGATCCCAAATCCTGACCAGGGTAGGTGTCAGGAGGGGTAACAGAGAAAGAGGAAGGAGAAAATCCTGTAAGCTCACTTCCTTTACAACAGTTGAAGAAAAGTAGACTGGATTAAAAGGGACAGAAGCAGCAAAGACAGTGGAGGATGGCACACATGTAGTCCAAGTTGTTGACAGAAAGCTGTGCTGGAAAGGGCAGCTATTTTGTAGTGTCTATAATTAGTCAGCAACTTAGCATTAATTAAATCAATACAGCATCTCCCCACCTAGAGATAGTAAAAATTCAATCATAGAGAATGCCTCTGAAACATGTTTTTTTTTCTGTAAACTCTCTAGAAGGAACTTGTAAAGGGATCACTGCTAGCTGAAGGTTAGTGAAAACTCCTGTACCTCATTGTGTACAAGGAGAGTAGGGGAGAGCTGACTAGAAAGCAAATTAGTCTGGGGGAGTGACCACCCTAACCCACCACTCCCCATAGCCTCCACAGGAGCTCAGATAAAGGTAAGCCAACTGACATCCTAGTCCTATGATCTGTAGCAGCCAGAGTGGAGGCTTCTGTGCCACACACTGCCCACAGAGAGCCTGCAACCACAAGATAAGCAACTGCAGATAGACACCAAGTGCTTAGCTAGGAACACTACCAGCAAGTCTCAGCAGAGAGGAGTGAGCATGCAGTACTTCACAGTAACAAGTGACAGTCCTGATTCCTATGTCCTGCATCCCCACAACCAGCAGCAACAGCCAGAAGATCCACCCTCTACACATACAGACTTGGGTCTCTGGTCTAACAAGCACAAGCTTCTTGGAGAACTGTAGTAACCAGGGAAGTAACTCCTTTGCCACAGCATATCTCAAAGGTCCACAGCTAGTAGCTACAGAGTTACCAGTGAACTAAATTCTCATTCTGGTGCATGGATTTAAAGAAAACACTTCCTGAGGATAACCCCAAGCAGCCAGCAAGGAACTTTACACATACTCAATGTGCACCTGACAAAGGGGTTTACAGAGGAGCATTCCACAGACATCAGTCCATGCCCACTTTGCCTACATACAAGCCCAAGTGATCCCTGACCTTTGACCTGTGCATTCCAGGGGAGGCAGTGGCCCTATACCACCCACTGGCCACTCTTTGCCACTTTAACCATATTACCATACCTCTACCTTAGACAACCACACCCCACACACTTTTAAAATATACACTGGGAGCCCACATTGAATCTGACAGCACTGGATACACAGAAGTGATCTTCAGAAGGGAACGCAAGACTGCAATCCCTTATATAGAGTAACCTTACTGTTAAGTCGCAGGCAATTAGGGACTATTTCCTTTGATCCAGCAGAAAGCTAGTAGGTACCTAGACACACCAAAGATTGGAGGGAGTCTCCTAGACTTGTAGCAGAGGAATCTGCTGTTATCATTACCTCCATGCCAAGGGAAATCAAGGTAAAGTAGAAGATTGGTGAGTATCTTCTAAAGATTCCACATCTTGATGAAATTCAAACAAGAAGACTCAACAAGATATTTCTTCATCTCAAATAGCTTGGCATGGAATAACATAAATAGCTCTAATATCAGTTTTGGTCTTAGAAGTATTATTTTTCATATTGAATCAATAGATAGTCCCTCATTATTTGGTATTACAATTCTGAACCCAATTGATTATATTTCTTCTAATGCTTTAAAACATTAACTGATATCATTCTATCTTTGCTTTACTAGCTCAGATTAACCCTTGCTCCTCTTGTTCCCTCTTTTTTCTCTTGCATTTCTTGTTCCTGTCTCCAATAACCCCACCCCATTTTTGTTATAAAACATGGGCCTCTTGCAAAGATGAAGCCATGAAAAGCCCCTCACCATCATCACACTTATTTTTGCAATCAAATGAGAGATATTTTAGACATGTTACTCATAGTGAAGGCATGGAATTTATTAAAAGGGGAAAAGGGACATGTAAAAGAGCGAGAGAGGGTCCTCTCAGGGTGTAAAGTAATGGCATGCCTCTTATAACATCCATTTTTATAAGGGGGTTCCAGGAAAATTTCCAGGTGTCCTAGCCAAATTCACCTGTTGACTCTGATTGACAGTAGGATGACATCTCTAGGTTCATTTGACTTATGCTGACCAGTTCTAATTGAAAGCTATTCTTATAGACTTTATGGTTATGGGAAATCATCTTTATCCCTCTGAGGTCTGAAATCAAATCTGTTTAAAGGCCACAAAAGACATCACACCATCAGGGTAACTTTGATTCTTTTTATCAGCATTTTGGGCCTGCATTTCTCCTTAAGATAACAAGTAGTTTGCTATGGAATATGACATATCCTGATGACATAAACCAGGCAGGACTGCAGGCAAATTGCTTTTTAAAAAAGAAAGCATGTGATAATTAGACCAGTAGGCCCAGAGTATAGACTTATTCTGTTACCTCATGTTTCCTGTATGCTCCCTATCATTTTCTTATTTACTTTTTATCTTAGTTTGTACTATCTTCGGTCCTTTCCCTATTTTAGCATTTTCCCTCCTTTCCCTTTTCAATACCTATACAGTTTAATAGTAATTTTAAAGTTTTTAATAAGTAATTTTTCAATTTATGCAAAAATATTATTTCAATTTTATATGTGGATATGAGGAATGTGGACACCATTTATAAAACATTTCCCCGGAAAGGTTGATTATTACATGGCTTTGCTCTGAAGTGATTGCAGTTAATAGGGTTTAGTATTTCTTCTCAAAGTAGTGCTTGATATTGTAAATATCAGTAGTTACCCACTGAATAGGAGTATCAATACTTATATATTTTCCAACAACTTCTCCCATTAACACCACAATGGAGGAAATTTTAGAGAAAAAATGTAGAAAGCTCATAGTTTAAATAACAAACAAACCAAAAAAGATGTAAAGAATAAAGTAAGACAGAAAAGATGGAAAGTAAAATACATTTCAATAAAGGGATAAAGGTTCTGAAAAAGAATCAGACAGAAATTCTGGAAATGAATGAATGAATGATGCCACAATATCTAATTCAGTTGAAAGTATTACCAATAGATTGGACCACAGAGAAGACAGATTTTTCAGGCCTGAAGACAAAGTATAATCTTGAAACTAGAGTTGACAATAGAGAAAAGATGCTAAGAGACCATGACTAGAATATTTGAGGCATATAGGATAACATTTAGATCTAAATCTAGTATTCATTGGCATAGAAGAAGGCCTTGATATACAAACTAATGGAATGAAAAAAATGTTCAATTAAATAATTTCAGGAAAATTTCCAAATCTTAAGAATGAGGTAGAAATCCAAATTCAAGAGGCATTTAGAACACCAAGTAGACAAGGTCAAAAAAAAGGTCTTATCAAAGACACATAAGTAAAATGTCTAATATACAGAACAAGGATAGTATTTTAAAAACCACAAGAGAAAAATGGCAAGTCATATTTAGAGGGAAGCTGATTAGACTTTCTACTGATTCTCAGGCCAGACTCTAAAAGTCATAAGAGACTACCTGTCAAGTCCTAAAAGATAATATATCCAATCAAGATTCTGGTATACAAAAAAGCTGTCCTTCAGAATTTAAGATGAAATATGAAACTTCCATGATAAGCAGAAACTAAAAGAATTTATAACCATAAACCAGCACTATAAAACATACTCAATGAAATAATGTATGCAGTAAAAATGAAAAACCAATAACAAAACCAGTATGGTGATATGATGATGAATTTCACTATCAGAATAATTAATTAAAGAAATAAATTCTCAATTAAACATTAGAAATAAATCAAAATACCAGGATATAAAAATAATCTTTTCATAATAATAACAAAAATGGCCTAAACTTTCCATTCAAAAGACGTAGATGGCAGAATGTATTAGAAAACAAGATCTATCTGTCTCTCTCTTTTTTATGAGGCTTATCTTACAGGCAAAATCTTCTGCAGCCTGAGGTGAGAGAATAATAAAAATAGTTATAACTTATAAATGGAGATAAAAAATCAGAAGTAGCTACTCTCATATTTGCAAAGCAGTCTCCAAGCCAAAGTTAATCAAAAGAGACAAAGAAGGTCACTTCATATTTGTTTTAGTAAGATTATTTTTTTTGGCAATTGTGACTGAAAGACACAACAACAACAATTTTAGAGGAAGAAAAGTTTACTTTGGGACTCATGGTTTCAGAGGTCTGAGTCCATAGACAGCTGACTCCATTCCTTGAGGTTTGAGGTATAGCAGAACATCATGGCAGAAGAGTATCATGAAGAAAAGTGGCTCAAGACATGATCAGAAAGCAAGAGAAATTCCACTCACCAGATACTAAATATATACACCAAAGAAACATCTCTAATGCTCCGTTCCTCCAGCTATACCCTACCTGCCTTCAATAACCACTCAGTTAATTCTTATCAGGGGATTAATAACTAATTGGTAATTAACCCAATCATTTTACCTCTGAACATTCTTTCATTGGTCTCACACATGAGCTTTAGGGGAACACCTAATATCTAAACCATAACAAATACTGGTTAAGTGTAACAACCAGCAACAAGATATAATGACTGTAAATATTTATACCAGAGACATTGGTTCACCTCCATACATAAAATAAACCCTACTCAATATGAAGACTCAAACAGACCCCCAACATAATAATAGAAGGAGATTTCAATAGAACCCTCTTACCAATAGATTGGTCATCCTGACAAAAACAAAGTAGACTCATAAGAACTAAAAAACTTGCTGTTAATAAAGTGGATCTAACAGACATCTATGGAATATTTCATCCATCAACTGCATTTCATTTTCTTCTCTGCACATGGAAATAGACCAAATTTTATGATACATGACAAGTCTTAGCAGATACAAAAATTAGAGGTAATTCCTTGCATCTTATAAGATTATAATGGGATAAATTGGAAATCAACAAAATAAAATCAGAAACCATTTTAATATGTGGAGATTGAATGATACAATTTTGAGTGAGGAATTAGTCATGGACATAAATAGGGGAGATTTTTTAAAAATAATATAAATAAATGAGAATAGGAATTCAACATATCAAAATCTCTGGGACAGAAAGTATGAAGGCTGGCCTAAGAGGAAATTTTGTACCTTGAGTGCCTACATAATAATAAATAGAAAGATCACAAACACGTAATCTATACTTAAAAGCCCTACACAAACAAGAACATATTAATTCCAAAATCATTAGTAGACATGAAATAATTAAGATCAGGGCTGAAATGAATAAAATTGTGAATAAAAAATATAGAGGCTCAACGAAAAGAAGAGCTGATTATTTGAAAAAATAAACTAGATTTATAAACACTTTAGTTAAACCAAGCAAAATAAAGAAAGCAAAAACCCAAATCAACAAAATTAGGGATAAACAAAGAGATATCAATACAGACATTTTTTTTGAAATTCAGAGAATCAATAGAAACAATTTGAAAATGTATAATCCAATAAACTGGAATATTTAGAAAATATTGGCAAATTTTTAGACACATATGACCTCCCAAATCAAACCAAGCATATACAGAAAGCATAATCAGACCAATATTAAATAATTAGGTTGAAGCAGCAATTAAAAAACTTTCAACAAGGAAAATCTCAGGGCAAGATGAATTCTCAGTCAAGTTCTAACAGACATTTAAAGAATATTGCTAATCTTCCTCAAATTATTGCATGAAATAGTAAGTAGGAAAAAATCTCAAACTCATTCTAAGGCTAGTATCACCCTGATAACAAAACCAGACAAAGACACATTTAGAAAAGAAAACTATAGGGCAAGATCACTGATGAATATATACATCAAAAATCCTTAATAAAATATTAACAAACTATATTCAAAAACATATTAAGGACATTGAATATCATGATTAAGTGAATTTCACCTCAAGGATGCAAAGTTATTTAACCTATGCAAATCAATAAATGTAGTTTTATATACTCCAATAATGAATCTGCTGAGAAAGAAATCAATGAAAACTATTCTGTTCAATAAATCATATATATATATATATATATATATATGATTTATTGAACAGAATATATATATATATATATTATATTATATATTACATATAAATACCCAAACACACACATACACACACACACACACACACACACACATAAAAATACCTAAGTGGGGATAAATAAAACCAAGTATATTAAAGAACTTTACAATGAAAACTGTAGAACACTGAATATATAAACTGAAGAATAACTTATAGGATGGAAATATCTCGGATTTTCTTGGGTAGACAGGATTAATATTGTTACAATGGCCATACTACCAAAAGTGATATGCAGATTCATTGATACCTCCATCAAAATATTAATGACATACTTTAAAAAACTAGAAAAAGCAGTCTTAAAATTTATTTGGAAGAAGCTAGGTGTGGTGGTGCATGCCTGTAATCCTAGTGGATTGGCAGCCTGAGACATGAGGATCATGAGTTCAAAGCCAGTCTCAGCAAAAGTAAGGATCTTAGCAACTCAGTGAGACCCTGTCTTTAAATAAAATATACAATATGGCTGGGGATGTGGCTCAGTATTTGAGTACCCCTGAGTTCAATCCCTGGTATCCCCAAAAAGATTTATTTGAAAGACTAAAAGATCCGGAATAGCAAAAGCAAATCTCCACTTGAAGAATAATGCTGGAGGCATCAGAATACCAAGCCTCAAATTATGCTACAGAGCTAGAGCAACAAAAATATCATAGTGTTGGCATTGAAACAGACAAGACCAATGGAATGGAATAGAAGACATAGAGACATACTCAAATCGATACAGTTATCCAATAGTTGAGAAAAGTACCAAAAACTTGTTTATGAAAACTTAGATTTTTAACAAATGGAGCTAGTAAAATTGGGTATCCATATATAGAAGAATGCAAAACTAGATTCCCAACTCTCACCCTGCATGAAAGTTCAGTTAAAGTTCATCAAGAGGCATATGAACTAGACCAAAATCTTGGGAAGTTCTAGAAGAAAACAGCTTCAACACTTTTCACATATTGGCACAGTCACCAAGTTCCTTAATAAGATCCCTAAAGCTCAAGAAATAAAACCAAGAATCTACAAGTGGAACTGTATCAAATTAAATGCTTTTGCACAACAATGGAAACAATTAGGAATGTGAGTAGTGAGTCTGCAGGGTGGGAGAAAAATATTTGCAAGCTAGTCCTCAGGCAGGAATTAATATCCATAATATATTTTAAAAACTAAAAAACCCTTAAATTCAAACAACAAATAATCAAACAAAATCAAATAACCCAATTAATAAATGAGAAAAATAACTAAGTAGACATTTCTCAAAAAAGAAAAGAAATACAAATGTCCAATAAATAAATGAAAAAAAAATTCAATGTCTTTAGCAATCAGTGAAATGCAAATAAAACTACAGTAAGATTTTATCTCGTCCCAGTTAGAGTGACAATTATCTTTAATACAAATAATAATAAATTCTGGAGAGAATGTGGAGGAAATGCATGCTCATACATGTTTGGTGGGACTACAAATTAATACTACTACTATGGAAATAAGTATGGAAGTACAGAAATAGACTAAGAATGGAACCACTAAATAAGTCAACTTTCTCACTCTTTGATATTTATCTAGATAACTAAAATCAGTATACTAAGGTGATAAATGTAAATCAATGCTCATAGAAATGTAATTCCCAAAAGCCAAATTATGAAACCAGTCCAGATGACCATTCATAGACAAATGAATAAAGAAAATGTTGTATTTATACACAATGCAGTTTTACTTAGCCATAAAGAAGCTTAAAATTGGGGCTGAGGTTGTGGCTCAGTGGTAAATCCCCTGTCTATCATGTGTGAGGCACTGGGTTTGATTCTGTGCACCACATATAAGTAAATGGATAAAATAAAGGTCCATTAACATCTAAAATTCCTTAAAAATAAAAGAAAATTAAAATTATGTCATTTGTTGCTAAATGGATGGAATAGGAGAACATTATGCTAAGTGAAATAACCTAGACTCAGAAGTTCAAGAGTTGAATGTTTTCTCTCATATGCAGATGCAAGAGCAAAATGAGTAGAAAATGGGGGAAGGAGATACCATGAAAATAGAAGGGAGACCAGTGGAGTGGAGGAAAAAGAATTAAGGAGATAGAGGAGGATTAGGTAAATGGTAGTGGAATGAAATTGACTAAATTATGCCATGTACATATGTGAATATACCAAAAGAATTCTACCTTTATGTATATCCTTAAAGCACCAATTTAAAAAAATTAACAATTTGAAGAAAGATACATATGGTATAGAAAGGGAAATGAGGAGTGAGGAGAAAAAAGAAAGTGAAAGTACTGGGGATTGAATTGGAGCAAATTATATTCTATGTTAGTATGAATATGTCAAAATGAGCTCCATTACTATCTATAACTATAATGCAATAATAAAAAAATTAAATAGAATATAGGTGTAAAAAATCTCCAAAATATAAATAATTGACTCAAGAAAATATCATAAAACATGACCAAACTGAGTTTATTGATTCATGTTAACCTTTGTGAAAATCTATATTAGTAAAGATATTAATGGAGTAATGGAAAAAACTGTATCTTTATAAGATGCAAAAAGTTCATTTGACAAATTTTTCATGTTCACTTAAAAAACTGAAAGGAGAAAAAAACACTATTTATCATGTACAGTATCTAAAATTGTGGTAAATATCATACTTAATAGTATAACATTTTAAGTTTTTATGTGCAAACTAATGTTACACAAGGATATGTGCTATCACCAAACTATCAATATTATAGTGAATGTTTCAGTCAAAAATGATCAATCACAAGAAAGAAATACAAGTTACATTACATGCAGACAGGAATTTGCATACATACACAATCAAAAATATTTATATAAAAATTATAACAATTAGTAAATGTTTTCAGAAAGGTCTGTGAATAGAAGATCAATACTCCAAACTCAATTGCATTTGTAATTACTAGCAACAAATAATTGCAAAGTACAATATTAAGAATTGACATTGGCCAGGTGTGGTGGAATACAACTGTAAATTCCAGTGGATCAGAAGTCTAAGGCAGGAGGATCTGGAATTCAAAGCCAGTTTCAGAAAAAGTGAGATGCAACTCAGTGAGACCGTGTCTATAAATAAAGTACAAAATAGGACTGGGGATGTGACTCAGTAGTCAGGTGCCCCTGAGTTCAATCCCTGTCCCCCCATTATGTAACTTAAAATAGTTATAAAATTTATTAAGTACCTAGGAGTGAGTTCAGTAGATATGCAAGTTACTTTTAAAATATTTTTAAAACACAATTGAAAGATTTTAAAGAAAATGTATACCATTGCACAGAAACTGTACCCATGATTTGTAAGAATCAATATCATACAGATGTCAATTTATCCCACTATTCCATGAATTTAATTCAGTCTCACTCAAAATCCTGTTTATTGTACAACATGAAAAATTTATTTTGAATTATTTATGCATGATTCTCCTCCAGAGAAAGATACCCAACAAGAGATATAAAAATTGACCTACTTGATTATGGAAGCCAAAAAGTTACAAGACAGTTATTTTCTTTTTAAAAAAAATATTTATTTTTTAGGTGTAGATAGACACAACACAATGCCTTTATTTTCTTTTTTTATGTGGTGCTGAGGATCAAACCCAGGTCCCGCTACCCGTGCTAGGGGAACACTCTACCGCTGAGCCACAATCCAAGCCCCTAAGGCAGTTATTTTCAAACTGGAGAACTTGGAAACCTAGTGGCATAATTCACTTCAAAATCCTGAAGACCAGGAAAGCTTATGGTATAAGTATTATTTGGAGTCCAAACCAGGAAACAGGAGCACTGTAAGGGCAGGAAAAAATGAATATCACAGCTCAGATAGAATCAAATTCACTCTTTCACTCTTTTTTTTTCTTGAGGTCTTAAGGAATTGGATGATCATCAACTACATTAGTGAGGGCAATCTTCTTGATTCTACCAATTCAAATGCGAGTCTCTTCTAGAAACACTCTCACAAACACATGTATTACCAGATATTTGGGCAGTTTGATATATAAAATTGACCATTACATGTGGAAATAAAATGGGTCAATAGTAAGTGATGCACACTTGAAAAAGTAGAACAAAGTAGAATAATTTTCCTAATAAATATCATGATATCATAAAGCTATTTTAGTAATGCTACTGTGGGGTTGGCTCAGGCATAGGCAAATTCACTAACAGAATAAAAAACAATACTCAGAAATATATCTGCAATAATAGAAACTTATTAAGTGAACATTTCAATAAATGGTGCCTAGAAAATGAATATTCTAATAAAATATGTAGTAAGACCCTACATCAAACTGTATACAAAAAGCAATTTCAGTTGATTTTGGACTTAAGAATAAAACTTTAAAACTTCTAAAATATTGATATATGCAATATATATAAAATATACATGCACACATGAAATACTTTGAGGAGAGAAAGATTTATTTAAAAGACATGAAGAACATCCTTACAACCTTGCAAAATATATTGATTAATTTAACCAAATAAAACAAATAAGCTAAAAAATGCACATAATTAAGATGCTATAAATAAATTTGGAGCAAAACAGACTAACAGGAAATATGTGCAAGACATATCCTTAACAAAGAACTAATATACAAAATTGCAAATGTACAAAAAAATACTGCAAAATGATGAGAATTCAACACTAACTATAACATATATAAATATATAGTTCAAAAAAGAGGAACTCTGAACAGTCTGTATCATATAAAATATTATTTACCTGCACTAATATTCAAGAAAATGCAAAATAAAGCCTGAGAACATGCATGATAATTTCTATTCACTTAAATTCAAAAATTCAAATCTGACTCAACCAATAATTGCAGAAGGTATAGTGTATTGAGAACACTAACAAAAATACAGTTAATCTGGAAAATAATTCAGCTATGTGTGATATATTTGAAGGTCAGTATCACCTATGGCCCAGCAAATCCATTCTTAACATTTTTTTTTTCCTTTTTAGGAACTTTGAGAATGAAAACAGTTCAGAACTTTAGATTTCCAAGAAACTCTCTTTCACTATCTTCAAAATTAATTTAGCATTTTCTTGAAGTTTATTTAAAATAAATATTTGCATATTCTTTAAAGAAATCTGTGTACATGTGTGCAAGGATTTTTATACAAGAATGTTCACAGAACATTGTAAAATTGAAACAGTGGTGATAACATTAAAGTGCAGTGTAAAAATAATGGAAATTAAATTATGTTTTATTAATCTAATGAAATACAATCTTAATGTTAAAATGAATGACATATGGCATAGATCTACATGTGTTGTCATTGCAAAATATCTAGAAAATATTGTATAGTAAAGAATAAGTTGAGTGTTAGACTACTTACATAAAATTTTAAAATATCCAAAACAATATTTACACTATTATGAGTTCTCCTTATAAAATACATAGTATAAAAACATGAATAAAAATATACATATCAATATCAAAAGAGTAACTTTTCTTGAAAAGAAAGAGGAAAATCTGATTGGTGAGGTGTTGAGAGCCACAGCCAAAGGGGCCCCAGCAAACTTCCAGCTGCCAGCAAACTTCCAGCTGCTGGCTGATGATTGGCTCACAGTGGCCCCAGCAACATCTAGCTGATTGGCTCCTCTGCGGTGATGTTCATTGGGCTGTTTCCCTGCCCTTCAGACTTCCAGCTGATGATTGGCTCACAGCGGCCCCAGCAACATCTAGCTGATTGGTTCCTCTGCAGTGATGTTCATTGGGCTGTTTCCCTGCCCTTCAGACTACGGAACTGCTCATTGGGGGACTTCTTTGGCTCCGCCCATGTGACCCAGCCAATCGGCCTCAAGAGCAGGAGGATTGTGGGAGGTGGTGAGGTTTGTGGGTGTGAGAGGCTTGTGGAAGCCGGTGGTGGCAGTTGGGCTCTGAGGGTTTCTTTTCCTGAGGAGCTGTTTTGCTTGGCATTTGTAGTTCTAAAAATAAAGTTAGTTTCTTTTGACAAGTGGCTCCTGAATTGTGCCCAGCCAGACTGCGGCAGTGAGGTTATACAGAGGATTATATTATAATTGTTTATTGAGCTGGAGAAGTGTGTATGTATGTTTGCTTCATTGTGTTTTTTCTTTATTGTATGTTTTATTATGTGTAAGCTTGCTCTTAATGAATTTAGAAAAGGAAGTAAGGTCCTTGAACTCTTGGAACATTTATATCTTTACATGGATTAAATAAATATCGGTTGAGGTTAAAAAGGAAAGGCCTTTGTTTGCTCGACTATTGCTCACTGGCCTGAAAGACTGAATATATTGTTAAAAGTTGAGCACAATAGGAAGTAAGCTTAGTCATCTGGCAAGGTCTTTCTTTTGCTACCTAATATAAATTCAACAATAAAACAATAATATTTTAAAACTTCCTAATTCCATTTGGCAAGATGCCCTATCTTTTTGTATCTAAGAACTAATCGAAATTCACAGTGACTATTAAACTGAAACAATTTGAAAATGTAAGCTTGCCATTGAAAAGAAAGCATAAGGAACCTGCATTATTGCCAATTTGAGAAAAATAAATGATTTATAAACAAACACACTCAGGCAGAGAGATAGAGCTGGGATCAAAGAATTCCATTATACAATGTTGTTTATAACATCTTTCCATCCATAGTTGTTGTAAACATAATTAAGCTAGAAATACAAAAGAAATATACTAAATACTTCATTTTTTTTGGCTCAGATACTGTTTTCAGTAAATATTGATGTCAAATTTGGATTTACAAGTTTGAATGACTCTGTAAGTGCTCCTTACCTCCCCTCCAACCCTGTGCCCTGCAATCACTATTTACTCATTTGTATTTGTTTACATTCAAGAGTTGTCCAGTTCACATTAACAATGAAACCACTTTACAGTAAGTAGTGGGAATTTTTGTGAACAAATCTAGTTTTGTCTTGACAAGTAATTAGATTTAAATATGGACTGGGATACCAAACCCCAGATCTGTGTAGAAAGGGTTTACCAGGAGGGAAGCAAAGAATGGTTTCATCAGGATCAAAATCTTATTTTCTTGGTGCCTGCACCAAAGAAAAAATTGCTGCCTTGATCAAGGAGAAGCCACTGATATTTATCTTTTGGAAAGAGGGTTAAGAAGAATCTTAACCCTTGGGAAAAGGGTGTTTCCGAACTCTGTTGTTCAGGAAGCAAAAAAAGGGGGGGAGGTGCTTAGAATTTAAAACAGATGTATGCTATTTCCATATAGCTTCTATTATAAGGAAATCAACTATCCTGCGAGAAAGAATAGACTTTTAATATATAGAACAAAATCAATGTTCTATATATTCAAAAGTATTTCATAAAACAGTTTCCCTAAGATTTTGTGAATATATCCCTCTGCATAGCCACACACATATAATTTGCACATAAAACAGTGATGGGGCACATTATGTTAACTCACAATTTTACTGAAGGTTTCAGTGCATCCTCACTGGTGTCCAGGTTGGAAAATTATGTTGGGTAGATGTACTTTTCCAACGTGGAAGTAAGTTTTATCCATTGTATGTGTTTTTTCAACCACATTCTAAATGTATCTCAGGTTCCTTCCAGGTCCATTGCAAAATTGATAGGGGTTGGAATTCATTGTTTTTGGCCTACTAATAATCTATTTAACATTTCCTGAATTCATGGTACAATAAACTTTTGACAGGTTTTGGGTTGGAGCTGTTCAATAATTTTTTCACTCCTATCCAGGGGCCAAATCTTCAATGAAGGATTTTTCCTTAAAAACTTTTTAAAGTGTATATTTTCTATAGATTGTACACCAACTCATGGAAGGTAAACTTCACTAAGTTTAAAGTGGGCAGCAAATATTCTTCTTACAGGTGTGTTAAAAAAGAGGATAAAAAACAATTCTAATCTTATTTGAAAACTTTATAACAATAGGATTTTAAGTATATACTTAGATATAGATAGAAACAATACCTTTATTTTATTTATTTCATATCATGTGTTGCTGAGGATTGGACCCAGTGCCTCAGTCATGCTAGGAAAGCACTCTACTACTGAGCTATACCTCTTGCCCCATAACAATAGATTTTTGAAGTGATTTTACCATGTTAAGAATTTTTAAAAATGTAATATGTTAAAATTATAAACAAGTGTAGATGATCAATAATCAACATTACTTAATCTAAATTTATATGAAATCCTGATATTAATTATGTCAAAAATATCTTACAATGTATTTTTATAGTTTATCTAGTGTTTTGAACATTAAAGGGTGCTGTATTTTGTTAAATGCTTTTTCTGCATCTATTGAGATGATCATATGATTATTATCTTTGAGTCTATTGATGTGATAAATTACATATATTGATTTCCTTATGTTGAAAAAAACTTGCATCCCTGGGATGAATCCCACTTGATCATGGTGCACAATCTTTTTGATATGTTTTTGTATTTGATTTGCCTGAATTTTATTGAGAATTTTTGTGTCTATATTCATTAGAGATATTGTTCTGAAGTTTTCTTTCTTTGATGCGTCTTTGCCTGGTTTTGGGATCAGGGTGATATTGTCCTCATAGAATGAGTTTGTAAATGCTGCCTCTTTTTCTATTTTCTGAAATAAATTGTAGAGTATTGGTATTAGTTCTTCTTTAAAGGTCTTGTATAACTTGGCTGTGTATCCATCTGGTCCTGGGATTTTCTTGGTTGGTAAGTTTCTGATGGCATCTTCTATTTTCTTTTCTTTTTTTTTTTTTTTACTAGGAGGAATTGTTTATTTATTTTATTTTTTTTTATTATTGGTCTTTCAAAATATTACATAGTTCTTAATACATCATATTACACGGTTTGGTTCAAGTGGGTTATGAACTCCCAATTTTATCCCGTATACAGATTGCTGAATCACATCAGTTACCCTTCCATTGATTGACATATTGCCTTTCTAGTGTCTGATGTATTCTGCTGTCTGTCCTATTTTCTATTATCCCCCCTCCCCTCCCCTCCCCTCCCCTTTTCTCTCTCTACCCCTTCTACTGTAAATCATTTCTTCCATTTGTATTATCTTGTCTTACGCCTCCTTTCCTCTTATATGTCATTTTGTATAACCCTGGGGATCGCCTTCCATTTCCATGCGATTCCCCTTCTCACTCCCTTTCCCTCCCACCTCTCATCCCTGTTTAATGTAAATCTTCTTCTCAAGCTCTTCATCACTACCCTGTCCTTGTTGACTCCCCTTATATCAAAGGAGTCATTTGGTATTTGTTTTTTAAAGATTGACTAGCTTCACTTAGCATAATCTGCTCTAATGCCATCCATTTCCCTCCAAATTCTATGATTTTGTCATTTTTTAATGCAGAGTAATACTCCATAGTGTATAAATGCCACATTTTTTTTATCCATTCATCTATTGAAGGGCATCTAGGCTGCTTCCACAGTCTTGCTATCGTGAATTGAGCTGCTATGAACATCACTGTAGCAGTGTCCCTGTAGCATGCTCTTATTAGGTCTTTAGGGAATAGACCGAGAAGGGTAATAGCTGGGTCAAATGGTGGTTCCATTCCCAGCTTTCCAAGAAATCTCCATACTGCTTTCCAAATTGGCTGCACCAGTTTGCAGTCCCACCAGCAATGAACAAGAGTGCCCTTTTCCCCGCATCCTCTCCAGCACTTATTGTTGTTTGACTTCCTAATGGCTGCCAATCTTACTGGAGTGAGATGGTATCTTAGGGTGGTTTTGATTTGCATTTCTCTGACTTCTAGGGATGGTGAGCATTTTTTCATGTATTTATTGACTGATTGTATGTCCTCCTCTGAGAAGTGTCTGTTCAGGTCCTTGGCCCATTTATTGATTGGGTTATTTGTTATCTTATTGTCTAATTTTTTGAGTTCTTTGTATATTCTGGTTATTAGGGCTCTATCTGAAGTGTGTGGAGTAAAGATTTGTTCCCAGGATGTAGGCTCCCTGTTTATCTCTCTTATTGTATCTTTTGCTGAGAAAAAAACTTTTTAGTTTGAGTAAGTCCCATTTGTTGATTCTAGTTGTTAACTCTTGCGCTATGGGTGTCCTATTGAGGAATTTGGGGCCCGATCCCACAGCATGTAGATCATAACCAACTTTTTCTTCTATCAGATACCGTGTCTCTGATTTAATATCAAGCTCCTTGATCCATTTTGAGTTAACTTTTGTGCATGGCGAGAGATAGGGATTCAGATTCATTTTGATGCAAATGGATTTCCAGTTTTCCCAGCACCATTTGTTGAAGATGCTATCCTTCCTCCATTGCATGCTTTTAGCCCCTTTATCAAATATAAGATAGTTGTAGTTTTGTGGATTGGTTACTGTGTCCTCTATTCTGTACCATTGGTCCACCCGCCTGTTTTGGTACCAGTACCATGCTGTTTTTGTTACTATTGCTCTGTAGTATAGCTTGAAGTCTGGTATCGCTATACCGCCTGATTCACACTTCCTGCTTAGTATTGTTTTTGCTATTCTGGGTCTTTTCTTATTCCATATGAATTTCACGATTCTTTTATCTATTTCTACAAGAAATGCTGTTGGGATTTTGATTGGCATTGCATTGAACTTATAGAGAACTTTTGGTAATATCACCATTTTGATGATGTTACTTCTGCCTATCCATGAGCAGGGTATATTTTTCCATCTTCTCAGGTCTTCTTCTATATCTTTCTTTAGGGTTCTGTAATTTTCATTGTATAAATCTTTCACCTCTTTTGTTAGGTTGATTCCCAAGTATTTTATTTTTTTGGGGGATATTGTGAATGGAGTAGTTGTCCTCATTTCCATTTCAGAGGATTTGTCGATGATATACAGGAATGCCTTTGATTTATGCGTGTTGATCTTATATCCCGCAACTTTGCTGAATTCATTTATTAGCTCTAATAGCTTCTTTGTAGACCCTTTTGGGTCTGCTAGGTATAGAATCATATCATCTGCAAATAGTGATAATTTAAGTTCTTCTTTTCCTATTTTTATGCCTTTAATTTCTTTCGTTTGTCTAATTGCTCTGGCCAGTGTTTCGAGGACTATGTTGAACAGAAGTGGTGAGAGAGGGCATCCCTGTCTTGTACCAGATCTTAGAGGGAATGCCTTCAATTTTTCTCCATTCAGAATGATGCTGGCCTGTGGCTTATCATAGATTGCTTTTACAATGTTGAGGTATGATCCAGTTATCCCTAATTTTTCTAGAGTTTTGAACATAAAGGGATGCTGTACTTTGTCGAATGCTTTTTCTGCATCAATTGAGATGATCATATGGTTCTTATTTTTAAGTCTATTGATGTGGTGAATAACATTTATTGATTTCCGTATATTGAACCAGCCTTGCATGCCATGGATGAATCCTACTTGATCATGGTGTATAATTTTTTTGATATGTATTTGAATCCGATTCGCCAGAATTTTATTGAGGATTTTTGCGTCAATGTTCATTAGAGATATTGGTCTGTAGTTTTCTTTCTTTGAAGTGTCTTTGT
The DNA here is from genome assembly GCF_045843805.1 of Urocitellus parryii. Lineage (NCBI taxonomy): Eukaryota > Metazoa > Chordata > Mammalia > Rodentia > Sciuridae > Urocitellus > Urocitellus parryii. Next base: position 56,688,294 of record NC_135547.1, read on the forward strand.
CTGGTTTCGGAATCAGGGTGAGGTTGGCCTTGTAGAATGAATTTGGAAGTTCTCCCTCTTTTTCTATTTCCTGAAATAGCTTGAAAAGTATTGGTGTTAGTTCCTCTTTAAAGGTTTTGTAAAACTCTGCTGTATACCCATCCGGTCCTGGGCTTTTCTTAGTTGGTAATCTTTTGATGGTTTCTTCTATTTCCTCTATTGTTATTGGTCTGTTTAGATTGTCTATATCCTCCTGCCTCAATCTGGGCAGATTATATGACTTAAGAAAATTATCTATGCCTTCACTATCTTCTATTTTATTGGAGTATAATGATTCAAAATAATTTCTGATTATCTTCTGTATTTCTGAAGTGTCTGTTGTGATATTGCCTTTTTCATCCCGTATGCTAGTAATTTGGGTTCTCTCTCTTCTTCTCTTCGTTAGCATGGCTAAGGGTCTGTCAATTTTATTTATTTTTTCAAAGAACCAACTTTTAGTTTTGTCAATTTTTTCAATTGTTTCTTTTGTTTCAATTTCATTAATTTCAGCTCTGATTTTAATTATTTCTTGCCTTCTCCTTCTTTTGCTGTTGTTTTGCTCTTCTTTTTCTAGGAATTTGAGATGAAGTATGAGATCATTTATTTGTTGGTTTTTTCTTTTTTTGAGGAATGAACTCCAAGCAAAGAATTTTCCTCTTAGAACTGCTTTCAATGTGTCCCATAGATTCTGATATGTTGTGTCTGTGTTTTCATTTAACTCTAGGAAGTTTTTAATTTCCTCCTTGATGTCTTCTAAAACCCATTGATCATTCAGCAACCTATTGTTCATTCCCCAAGTGATGCTTGATTTTTCCTTCCTTCCTTTATCATTGATTTTCAGTTTCATTCCATTGTGGTCAGATAAGATGCATGGTATTATCTCTACCCCTTTATATTGTCTAAGAGTTGCCCTGTGACATAATATATGGTCTATTTTTGAGAAGGTTCCATGAGCTGCTGAGAAAAAAGTGTAACTACTTGATGTTGGGTGGTATAGTCTATATATGTCAATTAGGTCTAGGTTGTTAATTGTGTTATTGAGTTCTATAGTTTCCTTATTTAACTTTTGTTTGGAAGATCTGTCCAGTGGTGAGAGAGGTGTGGTGAAGTCTCCCATGATTATTGTATGGTGGTCTATTAGACTCTTGAACTTGAGAAGAGTTTGCTTGATGAACAAAGCTGCACCATTATTTGGGGCATATATATTTATGATTGTTATGTCTTGTTGGTGTATGGTTCCCTTGAGCAGTATGAACTGTCCTTCTTTATCCCTTTTGATTAACTTTGTCTTGAAATCTATTTTATTAGATATGAGTATGGCCACTCCTGCTTGTTTCCGCAGTTCATATGAGTGGTATGATTTTTCCCAACCTTTCACCTTCAGTCTATGAATATCTTTTCCTCTCAGATGCGTCTCCTGTAGGCAGCATATTGTTGGGTCTTGTTTTGTGATCCATTCTACTAGCCTGTGTCTCTTGTTTGGTGAATTTAAGCCATCAACATTTAGGGTTATTATTGAGATCTGGTTTGTTCTTCTAGCCATATTTGTTTATTGATGTTACTAAACATGATTTATTATCCACTTTGACTACTTTCCCCCCTTTACTGTCCTACCTCCCATTGTTGGTTTTCAATGTTATTTTCCATTTCCTCTTCCTGTAATGTTTTGCCAAGGATTTTTTGAAGAGATGGTTTTCTAGCTGTGAATTCTTTTAACTTTTGTTTATCGTGGAAGGTTTTAATTTCATCTTCTATCCTGAAGCTTAATTTCGCCGGATACACGATTCTTGGTTGGAACCCATTTTCTTTCAGAGTTTGAAATATGTTATTCCAGGATCTTCTAGCTTTCAGAGTCTGTGTTGAGAGATCAGCTGTTATCCTGATTGGTTTACCCCTAAATGTAATCTGCCTTCTTGCTCTTGCAGCTTTTAAAATTCTCTCCTTATTCTGTATGTTGGACATCTTCATTATAATGTGTCTAGGTGTGGATCTCTTATGATTTTGCACATTTGGCGTCCTGTAGGCTTCTAGGATTTGGGATTCTGTCTCATTCTTCAAGTCTGGGAAGTTTTCTCATATTATTTCACTGAATAGACTGTTTATTCCTTTGGTATGGAGCTCTGTGCCTTCCTGTATCCCAATGACTCTTAAATTTGGTCTTTTGATATTGTCCCATAATTCTTGGATGTTCTGCTCATGGTTTCTTAGCAGTCTTGCTGAGCTGTCTATGTTCTTTTCCAGTTGAAATACTTTGTCTTCATTGTCTGATGTTCTCTCTTCTAAGTGATCTACTCTGCTGGTAGTATTCTCAACTGAGTTTTTAATTTGGTTTACTGTTTCCTGCATTTCTAGGATTTCTATTTGTTTGTTTTTTATTACCTCTATCTCCCTGTGAAATTGATCTTTTACTTCCTGGATTTGTTTGTCAATGTGATCTTTCATTGTCTGATTTTGCTGTCTCATGTCTTCCTTGAGACTCCAGATCATCTGAAGCATATATATCCTCAACTCTTTATCTGACATTCCATCTGTTGCAGCTATTACCTCTTCTAAAGTTGAGTTGACCTGCATTGCTTGTGGTCCTTTCTTTCCTTGTCTTTTCATACTGCTCGCGTTTCTTTCTGCTTGGTGCAACTGTTGTGTTTTTGATTTTTACCCCCTATTTATTTATATTGCTCTTGTATAGTTGGGAAGTCTCCCTTGCAGGGCGGGTAGTGGCTCTGCTCCTCCTCTAATTAGGGTGATCTGTCTACCCCGCTAATCGGTCGCAGGTCTGCCCCCCCTGCGGGCACGGGTGGCGGCTCTGCTCTGCCCCCACTCCAATTGTGGTGACGTAACTACCACGCCCTGGGGTCGTTGTTCCTGGTCTGGATGTGGGTGGCGGCTCTGCTGGGTCCCCACTCCAATTGGTATGACGTGTCTACCGCGCTGGCAGGCCTCTAGGCCGGTGGGTCACAGTTCTGCACAGCCCCCACTCCCAATGGGGGTACCTGACTATCTCTCCAACGGGTCGCTGAGCCCCCTCCGGACCCGGGTGGCGACTCTGCTCCACCCCCACTCCAACCAGTGTGACGCGACTGCCTCGGTGTTGCGTGTCCACCACGCTGGCAAGCTACCTGGCCTGTCTTTCCAGTGGGCCGCAGGTCTGCCTGCCCTGCTTGCTCAGATGGCAGCTCTGCACATCCCCTACACCAAATGAGGTTGTGCCTCCCAGGGGAGCCCTGATGGCGGAGGCTGACTGCCGGTTCGGGTGGGGCGGGCCAAACTGCTCAGGTGTCAGCCGCTTGCAAAAGTGGCCGCTCGCCTCAGGACTTGACTTCTGCACCCTCCGTGGGGCCACTTGTGGAGCCAGGTAGCTGTGGCCACGTGTTCAGGACTCGGGCAGGTGAAGTGGCTGCTCCCAGAGCGAGCTCTAGGCCTCCCAGGGGAGCCCTGATGGCGGAGCCTGACTGCCGTTTCTGGCGGGGGGGTCCAAACCGCTCGGATGTCAGCCGTTTGCAAAAGTGGCCGCTGGCCTTAGGACTCGACTTCTGCACTCGCCGTGGGGCCACCTGTGGAGCCAGGTAGCTGTGGCCACGTGGTTAGGACCCGGGCAGGTGAAGTGACTGCTCCCAGAGCGAGCTCTAGGCCTCCCAGGGGAGCCCTGATGGCAGAGGCTGATTGCCGGTTCTGGCGGGGCGGGCTAAACTGCTCGGGTGTCAGCCGCTTGCAAAAGAGGCCGCTGGTTTCAGGACTCGACTTCTGCACCCGCCACGGGGCCACCCGTGGAGCCAGGTAGCTGTGGTCGCGTGGCTAGGAACTGGCCGCGTGGTTAGGAGCCGGGCAGGTGAGGCTGCTGCTCCCAGAGCGAGCTCTGTGCCTCCCAGGGAAGCCCTGATGGCGGAGCCTGACTGCCGTTTCTGGCAGGGGGGGGCCAAACCGCTCCGGTGTCAGCCACTTGCAAAAGTGGCCGCTGGTTTCAGGACTCGACTTCTGCACCCACCGCAGGGCCACCCGTGGAGCCAGGTGGCTGTGGTCGAGTGGTTAGGGAGCGGGCGTGTGAGGCTGCTGCTCCCCGAGCGAGCTCTATGCCTCCCAGGGGAGCCCTGATGGCGGAGGCTGACTGCCGTTTCTGGCGGGGCGGGCCAAACCCCTCGGGTATCAGCCGCTTGCAAAAGTGGCCCCTGGCCTCAGGGCTCGACTTCTGCACCTGCCGCTGGGCCACCTGTGGAGCCGGTTAACTGTGGCCGCGTGATTAGGAACCGGGCAGGTGAAGTGGCTGTTCCCAGAGCGAGCTCTAGGCCTCCCAGGGGAGCCGCTTGCCTAGCGGCTGATGGCTGGGGGACTATACCTCTGTGCCCGAGAGGCTGTCCAAGATCCACTTCTCTGGGACGAACTGTCGCTTCCAATAAACCTACCAGTTCACAGCTGCTCTCCTCTTAAGGGAAGTATGCTAGAAGTTCCTCCATAGGTAGGCTGCATCTGTTCAGGTGGGTCTTTCTTATCCCGTTAAAGTGGAGACATTGGAATCGCTGCTTCCTCGCTGGCCGCCATGATGGATCCCCCGCATCTTCTATTTTCATCACTTGATATTGGTCTGTATATCTCAATTTCATAAAGGCTATCTATACTAAGCCTCAGGCCAAAATCATTCTAAATGGAGAAAAATTAAAGGCATTCCCTCTAAAAACTGGATTAAGACAGGGATGCCCTTTTTCACCACTTTTATTCAACATAGTTCTTGAAACACCGGCCAGAGCAATTAGACAGACGAAAGAAATTAAAGGGATATGTATAGGAAATGGATAACTTAAATTAGCACTATTTGCTGATGATATGACCCAAAAAGCTCCACCAGAAAACTTCTAGAACTACTAAATGAATTCGGCATAGTAGAAGGATATAAAAGCAACACCCATAAATCAAAGACATTTCTTTATACCAGTGACAAATCCTCTGAGAATGAAATGATGAAAGCTAACACATGTACAATAACATCAAAAAATTAAGATACTTGGGAATCAACTTAATGAAAAAGGTGAAAGATCTATACAATGAAAATCACAGAAGCCTAAAGAAAGAAATAAAGAAGACCTTAGAAGATGAAAAGATGAACCTTGCTCTTGGATAGGCAGAATTAATATTATTAAAATGACCATACTACCAAAATCACTATACAGATTTAATGCAATTCCCATCAAAATTCCAATGGCATTCCTCATATAAATAGAAAAAGCAATCATGAAATTCATCTGGAAAAATAAAAGACCCAGAATAGCTAAAGCAATCCTTAGCAGGAAGAGTGAAGCAGGTGGCATCACTATACCAGACCTTAAACTATACTACAGAGCAATAGTAACAAAACCAGCATGGTATTGGCACCAAAAAGATTGGTAGACCAATGGTACAGAACAGAGGACACAGAGACTAACCCACAAAATTACGATTATCTTATATTAGACAAAAGTGCCAAAAACATGCATTAGAGAAAAGATAGTATCTTCATCAAATGATGCTGGGAAAACTAGAAATCCATATGCAACAAAATGAAATTAAATCCCTATCTATCACCATGCACAAAACTCAACTCAAAGTGGATCAAGGACCTAGGAATTAAACTGGATACTCTATGTCTAATAAAAGAAAAAGTAGGCCCTAATCTTCATTATGTGGGATTAGGCTCCAACTTCCTTAATAAGACTCCTATAGTGTCGTATTAAAACCAAGAATTAAAACCAAGATCAATAAATGGGAAGGACTGAAACTAAAAAGTTTCTTCTCAGCCAAACAAATAATCTGTGAGATGAACAGAGATTCTACATACTGGGAGCAAACTTTTACTCCTCACACATTAGATAGAGCACTAATCTATAAAGAGCTCAAAAAGCTAAGTAGCAAAATACCCCCCCCAAAAAAAAACAAATAACCCATTCAACAAATGGGTCAAGGACCTGAACAGACACTTCTTAGAAGAGGATATACAATCAAGCAACAAATACATGAAAAAATTCTCATTACCTATAGCAATCAGAGAAATGCAAATAAAACTGCTCTAACATATCATCTCACTTCAGTCAGAATACCAGCTATTATGAAGACAAACAACAATAAGTGTTGGAGAGGATGTGAGGAAAAATGTACACTCATGCATTGCTGGTACGACTGTGAATTGGTGCAGCCAATATGGAAAGCAGTATGGAGATTCCTTGGAAATCTGGGAATGGAACCCCCATTTGACCCAGCTATCCCTCTCCTCAGTCTATACCCTAAAGACTTAAAAACAGCATACTACAGGGACACAGCCATATTAATGTTGATAGCAGCACAATTCATAATAGCTAAACTGTGGAGCCAACCTAGATGTCATTCAGTGGATGAATGGATTAAAAAATATGGCATATATACACATTGTAATTTTACTCAGCAATAAAAGAGAATATATTCATAGCATTTGCAGTTAGATGGATGGCATTGGAGAAGATAATGCTAAGTTAGCCAATCCTCCCAAAAAACAAATGCCAAATGTTTTCTCTGATATAAGAACACTGACTCATAGTGGGGTAGGAAGGGGACCATGGGTGGAATAGATGAATTCTAGATAGGGCATAGGGGTGGGAGGGAAAGGGAGGGGCAGGGAATTGGCAAGGATGGTGGAATGTGATGGACATCATTATCCAAAGTACATGTATGAAGACATGAATTGGTGTCAACATACTTAATGTACAACCAGAGATGTGAAAAATTGTAAGTGTAATAAGAATTGCAATGCATTCCACTGCCATTTATTTTTTTAAAAAATCAATAAAATAAAATAGAAAACATCTAGAAAAAAATGTGTTATTATAAAAGATGCAGAAAATGGTGGATCCACAGTGTCATATGAGGAATAATTAAAACAGCAGTTCTGCAGTGAAAAACTGAGGTAGGATGATGGTGGGAAACTAGTTGAAAACCATAAATATTATCTTCTAAACTATAAAGAGAATTCATAAAAGCAACAGATGGTAGCAATGTAGGACATGCTGTGGCTCAGTGGGAGAGGGGAAGCTCCCCTCCAATAAGCCAAAAGAAATTCTCCTTCCAGTTTTAAGAAAACAGATGCTGACCAACATATTCTCAATCTGAAGAAAAAAAAAAGATCTGAGTTTATATGAGAAAATCCTTGTGCTCTCTTGCAGGATTGAGACATGGTATTACCCAGAAAAGATGATTGGATCAAGGAAGCAGGCACAGATTGTAGGGACTTTGTTTGGAATTCCTAACCCTGCAGAGTAGGGGGTCTCTGCAGTTCACCTTTGTTTTTCAGATTTTGATCTATATATTTTTCCTGTTTTCCTCTGTTCTTTCTATACTTCTTCTTTGAATACCCAAGATAAACAGCCATTTACTCTATATTTTTCACTGGATTAGAGAGTGCCTATACCATAAGTCAATCTAGGCATATTAATGAAACTATGATTCAGACTAGGGAGAAACTTAGAGTGGCCAAATTTATCAGTCTGCAGACTAGAGAAGAAGAAATGATATTTTTATTTGAAATTGGCAATCTAATCCATAGGATAAGAAATGTTGCTGACAGGGGCTGTAGTTGGAACAGATTAGGGTCACACAGAAAGTGGCGACACCCCCCCCCCCATTACGTCACCCTCTACAATCTCAATAAGGGCTAGAGAATAAAATAACACATCCTACACACCTATGCCCAACACATGAAATGAATTTTCTGGAACAAGGGGTTCAATATGACACAAATCAGTCTACAGATGGAGAAGGTAAAGGTAAAGGTAAACTCTTACTTGACTTATACTCCCTGCCCCTGACATAAAATCAATGCCATTTAAAAAAAATTCTAATTTGGTATATATGACAACAGAGTGCATTACAATTCATATTATATAATCTGTGAGATGAATAGAGAGAAATAGAAAAGTTTCACAATTTTTCATATCTCTGGTTATATACAAAGCATATTCACACTATTCTTGTATTCATACATGTACTTAGGGTAATGATGTTCATCTCATTCCACCATCTTTTTTACCCTCTTGCCCTCTCCCTTCCTCTTCCTCCCCTTTGCCGTATCTAGAGTTATTCTAATCTTCCCATGCTCACCCTCCCAACTCCACTATGAATCAGCCTCCTTTTACCAGAGAAAACATTTGGCGTTTGGTTTACTTTGGATTGGCTAACTTCGCTCAGCATTATATTCTACAACTCCATCCATTTACCTGCAAATGCCATGAATTTATTCTCTTCTATTACTGAGTAGTATTCCATTGGGTACATATACCATATATTCTTTATCCATTCATCTACTGAAGGGCATCTAAGTTGGTTCCACAGTTTAGCTATTATGAATTGTGTTTCAACAAACATTGATGTGGCTGTGTCCCTGTAGTATGCTGTTTTTTTGTTTTTGTTTTTTAGAGAGAGAGATAATTTTTTAATATTTATTTTTTGGTTTTCGGTGGACACAACATCTTTACTTTTACGTGGTGCTAAGGATCGAACCCAGCGCCCCACGCATGCCAGGAAAGCACGTTACTGCTTGAGCCACATCCCCAGCCCAAGTATGCTGTATTTAAGTCCTTTGGGTATATATCGAAGAGTGGGATAGCTGGGTCAAAAGGTGGTTCTGTTCCCAGTTTTCCAAGGAACCTCTATATTGATTTCCATATTGGCTTTACCATTTTTCAGTCCCACCAACAATGTATGAGTGTGCCTTTTTCTTCACATGAACATGGATGCAAAAATTCTCAATAATATTCTGGCAAATGAAATACAATAATATATCAAAAAGATAGTGTACCACAATCAAGTGGAGTTGATCTTGCCAACACTTACTGTTGTTTGTATTCTTAATAGCTGCCCTTCTGACTGGAGTGAGATTAAATATTAGAGTAGTTTTGACTTACACTTCTCTAATTGCTAGAGATGTTGAACATTTTTAATATATTTGTTTCTTGATTGTATATCACCTTATGAGAAATGTCTGTTCAGGTCCTTGGCCCATTTATTGATTGTTTTTTTTTTTTTTTTGGTGTTTAGCTTTATGAGTTTGTTATATATCCTAGATATATATGCTGTATCTGATGTGGTAAAAATTTGATCCCAAGCTGTAGGTTCTCTATTCACCTCACTAATTGTTTCTTTTGCTGAGAAGAAGCTTTATAGTTTGAATCTATCCCATTTATTAATTCTTGACTTTAATACTTGTGCTATAGGAGTCTTATTAAGGAATTAGGGGCCTAATCTGATATAATGAAGATTAGGGCTACTTTTTCTTCTATTAGATGCAGGGTCTCTGGATTAATTTCTAGGTCCTTGTTCAACTTAGTGTTGAGTTTTGTGCATGGAGAGAGATAGGGGTTTAATTTCATTGGGTTGCATATGGATTTCTAGTTTCCCCAGCACCGGTTTTTGAAGAGGCTATCTTTTCTCCAATGCGTGTTTTTGGTACCTTTGTGTAATATAACTGTTATTATATGGGTTATTCTCTGTGTCCTCTATTATGTACCATTGGTCTGCCAGTCTACTTTGGTACCAATACCATGCTGTTTTATTATTATTATTATTGCTCTGTAGTATAGTTTGAGGTCTGGTATAGTGATGCCGCCTACTTCACCCTTTTTGCTAAGGATTGCTTTAACTATTCTGGGTCTCTTATTTTTCCAGATGAATTTAATGACTGCTATTTCTATTTCTATGAGGAATGTCATTCAAATTTTGATTGTAATTGCCTTAAATCTGTATAATGATTTTGGTAGTATGGTAATTTTGTCAATACTAATTCTGTCTATCCAAGAACAGGGCAAAACTTTCCATCTTCTAAAGTATTCTTTAATTTTATTCTTTAGGGTTCTGTAGTTTTATTGTAGAGTTCTTTCACTTGTTTTGTTAGGTTGATTGACATATTTTTTTGAGGCAAATGTAAATGGGGTAGTTTTTCTCATTTCCCATTCTGAGTATTTGTCACTGATATCAGAAATGCCTTTGATTTATGGGTGTTGATTTCGTATCCTGTTACTTTGTTGAATTCATTTACTAGTTCTAGAAGTTTTCTGGTGGAATTTTTTGGGGTCTTCTAGGTATAGAATCATATTTTAGGCAAATAGTGCTAATTTAAGTTCTTTTTCCCTATAATTATCCCTTTTAATTTCTTTTTTGTGTGTAATTGCTCTGGTCAGTGTTTCAAGAACTATGTTAAATAGAAGTGGTGAAAGAAGGTATATCTCTGTCTTGTTCCAGTTTTTAGAGGGAATGCTTTCAATTTTTCACCATTTACAATGATGTTGGCCTGGGGCTTAGCATAGATAGCTTTTACAATGTTGAGATATTTTCCTGTTATTCTATTTTTTCTAGTGTTTTGAATATGATGCTGTACTGTATTTTGTTGAATGCTTTTTCTGTGTCTATTGAGATGATGATATGGTTCTTATCTTTAAGTCTATTTATGTGATGAATTACATTTATTTATTTCTGTATATTGAACAAAGTTTGCATCTCTGGGATGAACCCCACTTGATCGTGGTACACTATGATTTTGATATATTTTTGTATTTGATTTGTTAGAATTTTATTTTGAATTTTTGCATCTATGTTCATTAGAGATATTGGTCTGAAATTTTCTTTCTTTGATATGTCTTTGCCTGGTTTTGGAATTAGGATAATATTGCTTCATAGAGTGAATTTGGGTGTATTCCAACTTTTTATATTTCCTGACATAAATTTAAGAGTGTTGGTATTAGTTCTTCCTTAATTGTCTTATAGAACTCGGCTTTGTATCCACCTAATCCTGGGCTTTTCTTGGTTGATAGGCTTCTAATAGCATCTTCTATTACATTTCTTGAAATTGACCTGTTTAACTTGTATATATCATCCTGATTCAATCTGTGGAAATTATATGACTCTAGAAATTTGTCAATGACTTTGACATTTTCTATGTTTTTAATTTTTATTTTTACAAGTAGTTGGACACAATGCATTTATTTTAATTATTTTTACATTGTGCTGAGGATCAAACCCAGGGCCTCGAATATGCAAGCACTCTACTGCTAAGCCACAAACCCCAACCCATACTTCAACATTTTCTAGTTTATCGGAGTACAAGGTTTCAAAATAATTTCTAATTATCTTCTGTATTTCTGTAGTGTCTGTTATGATATTTCCTTTTAATCACATTTTTAGTAACTTGAGTTTTTTCTCTTCTTCTCTTCATTAGCATGATTGAGTTTGCCAATTTTATTTATTTTTTTTCAAAAAACAAACTTTGTTTTGTCAATTATTTCAATTGTTCCTCTTATTATAGTTTCATGGATTTCAGCTCTGATTTTGATTTTTTCCTTTCTTCTGCTTTTGGTGTTGATTTGTTCTTTTTATTGGGTTTTGAGATGTAATTTTAAGTAATTAACTAGTTGAGATTTCTTCTTTTATGAAAAGAACTCCATGCAATGAGCTTTCCTCTTAGTACTGCCTTCATAGTCTCCCAGAGATTTGATACATTGTATTTGTGTTCTCATTCACCTCTAAGAATTTTTTGATCTCCTCCTTGATATCTTTGCAACCCATTGTTCATTCATTAGCATATTGTTTAGTCTCCAGGTGTTGGAGTAGCTTTTAATTTTTAATTTTATAATCTATTTCTAATTTTATTCCATTATGATCTGATAGAATTCAGGGTAGTACCTCTACTTTTTTATATTTGCTAAAAGTTGATTTGTGGCATAATATATGCTCTAATTTATAGAAGGATCCATGTACTGTTGAGAAGAAAGTGTATTATTTCTTTGAAGGATGAAATATTCTATGTCAGTTATATCTAAGTTATTGACTGTATTATTGAGTTCTAGAGTTTCTTTGTTCAGCTTTTGTTTGGAAGATCTATTCAGTGGTGACAGAGGTGTGTTAAAGTCACCCAGAATTATTGTGTTGTAGTCTATTTGACTTTTGAACTTGAGAAGAGTTTGTTTGATGAATGTAGATGCTCCATTATTTGGAGCATATGCATTTATTATTGTTATATTTTGTTGATGAATGATTCCCTTAAGCAGTATGAAATGTCCTTCTTTATCCCTTTTGATTAACTTTGTTTTGATATCTACTTTATTTGATATGAGGATAGAAAACTCTGCTTGCTTCTATATTCCATAGGAGTGGTATGATTTTTCCCAATCTTTCACCTTCATTTTGTGGATGTCTTTTCCTATGAGATGATTCTCTAGAAGGAAATATATTGTTGGGTCTTTGTCTTTGATTCATGAGTTTAGGCCATTAACATTGAGGGTTATTATTGAGACATGGTTTGTATTTCCAGCCATTTTTGTTTATTTTTGTTACATAAGTTGATTTTTTTTTCTTTTAATTAGTTTTTCCTTTAGGGTACTAAATCCCTATGCTGATGTTCATTGTTGTTTTTCATTTCCTCTTCATGGAATATTTTGCCAATGATGTTCTGTATTGCAGGTTTTTAAGGGTAAATTATTTTAACTTTTGTTTATCATGGAAGGTTTTTATTTCATCATCAAATCTAAAACTTAATTTTGGTTGATTTAAGATTCTTGGTTGGCATTCATTTTCTTTTAGAGATTGATATATGTTGTTCCAGGATATTCTACCTTTCAGAGTCTGTGTTGAAATATCTGCACATAACATAATTTATTTCCCCCTATATGTAATCTGATTCCTTTCTCTAATGGCTTTTAATATTCTCTCCTTATTCTGTATGTTAGGCATTTTCATTATAATGTGCCTTGGTGTGAATATGTTGTGATTTTGTACATTTGATTTCCTGTAAGACTCTTAAATTTGGTTTTCCAATTCATTCTTCATGTTTGAAAAAAATTTCTGATATCATTTAATGAATAGATTGTTTATTCCTTTGGTTTGGAAGTCTAATCTTAACTCTATTGCAAGAACTTTTAAATTAGGTCTTTTTAATTCTATCCCATATTTCTTGAATGTTCTGCTCATTTTTTTAAAACATTTTACTGTGTTGTCTACATTCTTTTTAAGATTATATATTTTATCTTCATTGTCTGAGGTCCTGTCTTCCAAGTGGTCTAATCTGTTGGTGATGCTTTCAATTGAACTTTTAATTTGGTTTATTGTTTCTTTCATTTTAAGGATTTCTGTTTGATTTTTTTTAGAACCACTATCTACCTATTGAAGTAATCTTTTGCTTCCTGTTGTCCAAATGATCTTTTGTTGCCTGTATTTGCTCTCTTATATCATTCTTTGATTTGCAGAACATTTTAATCATGTACTTCCTGAACCCCTTCTCTGTAATTTCTTAAGCCGTGCTGCCCATGGATCCCAATAATGTGGTATTTTGATACATTTGTGTCACTTTCTTCCCTTGTCTTTTCATATTGTTCTGTGTCTTCTCTTCTAGCACTGTGGATCTGAGGTATTACCATTGTTACCCTATAGGCTTAGAGTGTCCCTGTAAGAATCAAATACTTATCTTTGGTGGTGAAGGACAGACAATGTTATCAGATCCCAATATAAACAATATAACCCCTAAAAACAAATTTTTGCTAATAAGACATTTACGGTTTGGTCACAATATAAAGAAGTGGTGAATTCAATTATAATCTACAATATATCAGTAGGTTTGTAAAAGAGTTTACAGTTTCTGATGGTGGACAAAGTACTAGGAGTGAGGAGTAGGGCGATATGCTGAGGAGGTAGGAGGTGAGGGTATAGAGTTGTTATATCTTAGAAAATGTGAAAGAGAAATCTAAACAGGAAGATTAGTAATAGAAGGGAGTGGAAGTAATTTTGGGAAGACAGTAGAGTACACAAAACAAACACACATATATATTAAGAAATATTTTAAAAAATGTTAAAATAGTAGAAATTGGTGGAATAAAAGGAAAAAGAATATAAAACATAGCTGTAATATACTATTCAGAGTCCCCTCCTCTAAATCCTAATTCATGTGAAGTATTTAATTTCACATATGTTGGGGATGTGAGGATGGGAGAATAGAGAGGGGGAGGAAAAAAAAAACACCTTGAAGGAAGAAACCTGATTGTTTTGGTTGGAAATTCATATCTTTCATGCTTGCCTCCTCATCAATAGGTGGAGTCATCTGTTGTTAGCTGGTATCTGCACCCTCAGGATGGTGAAGATAACCAGGGTGTCACTGTGCCAAGGTAGTGGCTGCAAGGGAGAGGGGGTAGTTAGAAACTGGGTACCTGGCAAGCCTGAGTTCTAAACTGGGTGTTGCCCCCCACTGAAGACAGTGATGAAGGTGACACAAGATTGAGGCCCATGCCTTCAGCAGTAGGCTGTTGTGTCATGGTGTTGGACCATGAGTTCAGAGACAAGCCCTGTGGCATGCAGTGTGTGGCTGTTGGCTGTCTTCAGGGCCTGTATGCAGTTCTTGGGTGCAGGCAGGCTACTGCACGTAGGGGACTATCTCTGCTGCTGCAGAGTCCCAAGATGCAGGCAACTTGGGGAACCCCAAATTGGTAGACAGGGGTCCACACAAGAGTGACGGCTGGGGTTCCTGCATGTGGGAAGCTGCTGGGTGTCCTGCCTGGGAGTGGTGTCAGTAATTTCTTCTCAGGTGGGTGGCTGAAAATTCCACACAGGTGTTGTTTGTGCCCTATGGGTACCCAGTAGTCCTGGGTGGGTGAGTAGTTGGGAGACCTACTTTAATGTTGTGGCCTGGAGCCCTAGATGGGCATGGTGGCCATGATTCCCATATGGGAGCAGGAATATTGCTCCCAGCGAACCATTATTCTCACTACTTGATTTGCAGGTCACAGAGCTACACAGAATGCTGCCTCCCTCTGGCCCGGTATCTTAGATCTCCTCAACAAAGCCATTTTGAGAGTGAAGTCTGCTCTGACAAAGAAAACACCACAATACACCTCTTCCCCAAGGTATAGTGTCCATGTGAGGAGGGGTTGAAACCCATCACACAGACTCTCCTATCCAGTTTGGCCAGTGTAAGTCAGAAATGAAAGCAACAAACAGTTATGATATTTACATCAGAGAAACTTCCTAATAGTTGGGAGATTCAAAAATTGGAATTCTGAGAAGAAAGGCTTCTATTAGAAAATTCGGTAATAAAATTTATACTATATGTTGATAAATGTCATGCTCTTAAATTACCACTGTTACTTGTAGTTACTTTATCCTTTCAAAGAGGTATGAGAGTTGAAACTTTGATTATGCAGAATGGATGTATGGAAAAGATATATATCAAGCTCAGGATTTATTTTAAAGAGATAAATACTCACCAAAAGATCACCACATAAAAAAGAGAGAGGGATCCATTTCAATATATGTGCAAAATAAGATCTCATAAAATATGAGGAAACTGGCCTCATTTTGTAGTGAACAAATAAATATATTTTCTCAGAAGAAAATCTTCAAAATCCAGGAGGGCTTGAAACAAGGTATTCCAAGACCTGAGAAAAGTAACCCCTAACAGATATTATTACATCCAACAATGCTGTCATTCAGAATACAATAAATAAAAAACTTTCTAGATAAGCATAAACTGTACGAATTCATAACTCATTTGCCAGCATTACCTAAAGTAATTAAATTAAATGATACACACTTAAAAACACAAAAACAAACTACTGAGGCTCTAAAGGATGAATTTCATTAGAAGAACAGTTAAGTGAACATGCATTAGGATAGATT
The DNA here is from genome assembly GCF_045843805.1 of Urocitellus parryii. Taxonomy (NCBI): domain Eukaryota; kingdom Metazoa; phylum Chordata; class Mammalia; order Rodentia; family Sciuridae; genus Urocitellus; species Urocitellus parryii. Next base: position 56,703,954 of record NC_135547.1, read on the forward strand.
TAAACATGAGAAACAAACCAAAATGCAGGAAACAATAGCATCTCTTTATAATAACACTGAATGTAAGCCTCTGTACAATTTAAATAGAATATATACACAGGCACAATGGATTAAAAATAAGACCTAAATGTATATGTTGTTTGCGTAAGACTCATGTCACAAACAAATACACATGCTGAAAACAATAGGGTAAAAGGATATTCCATACAAATGTAGACTTAAATCAAGCAGGACTATTTAATGTCCTATCCAACAAAGCAGATTTCAAGCAAAAACTAATTAGAAGAAACAAAGGAGGTATTATCATACAGGAGAAGTAAAAAAATCCAAGAAGATAATAAACATACCTGCCCCCAACATCTAATTACATAATTACACTTATGTAATTAGCATGCCTAATTACATAAAACAAACACTGCTTCACATAAAGGCTCAGAGAGATCCCAATGTAATAGCACACACCTCTCCTCAATAGGTGGGTTACCAGACATAAAATCACTAGACACATCAGACTTAAATAATACTATAAGTCAAATGGACTTAACAGCTATCTATAAAATTCATTTGGACAGCTGAATTCATTTTATTCTGATTAATACATGGAACCTTCTCCCAAATAACCATATTTAACATCATAAAGCAAGTCTTAGGAAATACAAAAAATGTTATAATCCCTTGCATCTTAAGAGATAATAATGGGATGAAATTATAAATCAACAACCAGAAAAAATATAAAAAACACATAAACATAGGGAGATCACAAAATACTCTTTTGAGTGATAATAGAAGAAACGTGGGGAGAAATTTTAAAATTCCTAAAATCAAAAAAATAAATACAAGATAAAATTATATTGGGCAATATGAAGGTGGTTCTAAGAGAAAAGTTTATAGCATTGATTGCCCACTTTAAAAATTAGAATGATCCTAAATATACAGTCTAATGATGCATCCCAAGTTCCTAAGAAAACAAGAACAAAAATCAAATACAAACAAATTCCAAAATCCAAACCCATAGATGGAAGGAAGTAATTAAGAACAGAAATAAAATTAATGAAATAGGGAATAAAAAATGAAAGATTAACAAAATAATTGGTTCTTTGAAAAGGTAAATAAGGTTGATAAACTCTTAGCCAATCTAACAAAAAGAGAGAATATAAAATTAATAATATTATAGAGACAAAATGATATTAATACATAAATCTTTGAAGTCCAGGGGATCATTAGGGAACACTTTGAAAACTTATATTCCAATAAATTGGAAAATTGAAGAAACATTTACATATTTCTAGACACACAGAACTTACCCAAATTGAATGAAGAGGACATAGAGAACCTAATCAGACCAATAAAAATCAATGAGTCTGAATCAGTAATAAAAAGTCTTCCAACAATAAAGAGTCCAGGGCCAGATAGATTCTCAGTTTAATCTACCAGACCTTCAAAGAAAAACTAATGCTAATTTTCCTGCTATTATTCCATGAAATATAATGATAAGTGGAACACTTAAATTCATTCTATAATGCTAGTATCACCCTGATAATAAAACTAGATAGGAACACATCGAAAGATAAAAATTGCAGAACAATATTCCTGGTGAAAATAAATATAAAAACCTTTAATAAAATATTAGAAACTCATATTGAAAAACACATTAAGAAGATGGTATATAATTTTAAATCAGTTTCATTCGTAAGATGCAATGTTGGTTCAACATATAAGAATCAATAAATGTTCATCATGTAAATAGAATTAAGGACAAAAAATACATAATCATCTCAATAGATGAAGAAAAAGACTGGGCAAAATTCAGCACAAATTTATGTTAAAGGGGCTGTGGTTGTGGCTCAGTGTTAGATCACTTGCCTAGCATGCATGAGGCACTGGGTTTGATTGTCAGCACCACATACAAATAAATAAAGGTCCATCAACAACTAAAAATATTTTTTAAAAAAATCATCTTACACACACTAAAGAAGATCTGGGGCTGGGGTTCAGTGGGAATGCACTTGCCTGACATGTATGAGGCAGTGTATTCAATTCTCAGCACCTCCTATAAATAAATTTAAAAAAGGTCTATCAATAACTGAAAACAAAAACTAAAAAGTTTTTTAAAAATAAAGAAACTAGGAACTGGTCTCATCATCATAAAGGCTATATACAAACAGTTTAGAGTCAACATCACATTGAGCATGGAAAACCTGGAAGCATTTCTTCTAAAATTAGGAACAAGACAAGAAAGTATACTTTCTCATACTCATTTTCAATATAGTGCCTGAAATTTTAGCCAGAAAAATTAGGCAAAATAAGGAATTAAAATTGATATTAATAGGGTAATATGAAGTCAAATTTACACTATTTGCAAATGAGATGATCTTATTCTTAGAAGACCCTTCCCTCCTCCCAGAAAACAAGCAAAACAAATAAAGAACAACAACAACAAACAAACAAACAAATTCTGCAAGAAGACTTCTAGAGCTTATAACCAAATTCAGCAATGTAGCAAGGTATAAAATCAATTTAAAAAATCAATACCTTCTCTATACATGGATAATGAAAACTGCATAAAAGAAATCAGAGAAAAATCCATTCAAAATAGCATATAAAAATTACATAATAATAAATCTAACCAAGAATCTGAAAGACTTCTACAATGAAAATTCTCAAACACTGAAGAAATTGAAGAGTACACTAGAAGAATGAAGAACCTCTCATGTTTTTAGATAGAAAGAATTAAAAATGTTAAAATAGCCATATTAACAAAAGCAAGCCCCATAAACTTTCTAATGGAATCATTTATACAACTAGAAAAAAAGTCCTAAAATTTATATGAAAGAAATAGAGAATAATTCTGGCCAATAAAGCAATCCTGGAATTATCACAATACCTGATCTCAAAGTATATGACAGAATGAAAGTAACAAAAACATCATGGTATTAGCATAATAGACATATGAACCAACCTTTAATGAGGTATTATTCCTATGGTATATAATTCATCAATTTGAAGTGTATGAATCTTTGTTTTTTTAGTATAGTCATGGAATTGTGAAGCTATCACTGGTATCTGATTCCATGATATCTATCATCCTGAAAAAAACTACTCATTAGCATTTATTTCCCATTGTCTCCACAGCCCAAACTTTGGCAACTATTATTTTTTATTCCACATGAATTAATCCATTTCAAATATTTTATTTAAATTAAATATTACATATTTATTTATTTCTGGTTTCTCTTTGGATAATGCTTTCAAGGTACATCCATTTTGTGAAATGTTATCACTATCTTATTCATTTTAATTGATGAATAATTCTTCATTGCATTGATATATAACATGTTTTGTGTACCATGTATCAGTATATGGATATAGTGGTTGTTTTTATTTTGATTACTATGAGTAATGCTTCTACGAACATTCATGTACAAGTTTTTATGTGAACATATGTTTTCAGTGCTCTTGGGTATATATCTGGAATAGAATTTCCAGGTCCTGTGAGAATTCTACATTTAACTTTTTGAAGAATTGCCAAACTGTTTTCTAAAGTAGCCGTACCATTTTACTAAAACATTTCATTTAAAAAGTAAAACTATCAATAGAATTATTTTGTTCAGGTTACCTTTCGTGTCTGAGGAATATAGTTCAGAACACCTAGATAATCACTATCCCATATTCAACACAGTATGTATTTCATTATCCATTAAGTATATTTGAGGCTTTGTAAGGGATGGTGGTAAGAATTGGAGCTTTGCATAGTAATGTCTGTAATGTCTATTTAGGCACTTAAAATATGTTTAGTCTCAAATGGAAATTTTCTTCATAGAAGACAGATTATGTTCATGAAATTTCAAAATAAATGTCTTTGTAAATCTTTTTCTTTCAGTAAGGCAATTAGATCAATTTTTGGTGGTTGGAAATAAAACAATTAGAATTTTGAAATCCCATGTAGACACTTATAATTTATTTAATTTAGCATTTTAAGTATTCTTCTATGTTTGATATGCCTACTTCTCAAAGGCACACTCTCAGAGGTACCAGAAAATTTTGTTAATCTCACAAAATACTGGAAAAAAAACTTCAATGAATCAGACTTACATAAATCTTATGCTGTGTCATAATGTGACCAAAAGTATTTTACTACTTATTCCTTTGCTTAAAAACTGGTTGATTTTCCTATAAAATGCAATTTAATCTCTGACTCTCACTTTTTCTGGGACTCTTGTCAGATCAGTGTTCTTATACCTGCTTTTAGTCATGGTATTGTTGAAACACTAAGCTTAGGGTTCTTCAAACACTTGTACAAATTCAGTATTTCCCACTAGTTTGTGTTGAGTGAGAGGCTCATCATCCTTTTCATGGAACATACCCTACTATCTGGGAAACTGAATTCCCTCTCAAAGAGATCAAATATCTTGCTTATGAAATGACAAAGGATTGTTAGAGGTTGAGTCAGTCAAATGACTGGAGGCAGAAAAAAAATAAGTTATTTTGTCCTTTTCATGTGACTTGAAACTCAGACTAAACCCTTTCCAATACATACAAACTTCCGGGAACTTTGAAGTTAGAGGGCAAAGTTGGAGATAAGTAGAGACAGAAAAAAAAGGATGATGGAGCCAGAACAGAGAGCTGATAATGGAGTGGCTGAATCACATTTTTCCCTACAGAATATATAGGCAAGTGAAGAGAGCATGAGGAATAGAGGAAGCACATAAAATATTGGTGATTGTGGGTTGCCCCCTTCTTCACACTCTTTCACCCAATCTTCAATAAAGCACTGATTAATTTACAAATGACCTTCTTATCTTTGAGGGAAAATTTTATGAAAATGCTAGCCCAAGCTTTAGCTAGTCCCCTGTGCTATACAATCTCAGAGTTTTCAAAGAAGTCATTCAATTATAAGGATTTGATAATAAGACCTTGGTATCATAATTGAGTTGTAAAATACTGCTGCATTCTAATATTGTTCAGAAACCCTTTGATGTTAAGTTTTCTATTGCTGCAAACCAAATTATCATAAACTTAGTGCACTATAAAATATGCATTAATTATCTCAGAATGTCTGTGGGTCAGAAGTCTAGGTATGGTTTATGTGGGTTCTCCACTTTGGAGTCTCATACGTCAGTATTGTAGGTGTCAAATGGGACTTCAAGCTCACCAGGAAAAGATATGTTCTAAGCTCCCTCAGGTTGTTACCAAATCCATATCCTTACTTCTTCAGGACTAAGGGTTTGTCTCTTTCTGAAGGCTTTCCTTGGTTCCTAGAGACCACTTACAATACCTTGCTACATAACTTTCCTTAACATGACCAGTTTTACTTCATAGAAGCTTGCTCCTCCAAAGCTAGCAAGGGAGAGAGAGCAAACATGTTGGTAAGAATAAGTTTTATATTCTATAACTTATTCATGGGAGTAACATTCCATCACTTTGTCACATTATAAGAAGCAAGTCACAGTTTCCATCAGCATGCAAGGAATAAGTATATAGGGGTGTGAACCCTGGAAAGTAGGGATCATGCTGTGGATACTTAGAATCTGTCCATCACACTTTATATGTCACAAAAGGTGCAACTCAGTAGTTACAGTGCCAACCACTTTTCTTTCAGTTCTATGATAAGCCTTCAGGGCAAGAATTTTTACAGTTACTTTTTTATTATTATTAAATAGGGATCTAGGAGATGTATTAGAGAAGTAGAGAAGCCTAGCCAACTCAAGGGTGGAGAGAGACAGAATGGACATTTAGAAGCCCAAGGAGCTCCAACTTTGGAAAGACTATGAAGACCACGTGGTAGCATTGATGATGCTGACTTTATTCATTATCTATTATAAGTAGACTTATACTGCACCTGTCAATACCCAACGAAAGACTGGCATTTTGGAACCCACACAATAGATAAAGGGTCATACAGCTATACTTGTATGTCTCTACTGGATGGACTTGAATAATTTCTCAAAATGTAAGAAAACTCAAAAATTAATTGGAAAGACAATATTTGATTTTCCAACTTTCGCAAAGCTAAAGGAAAAATTAACTCACAGGCACCTTTTGGACTTTCCTTCATGCTTTATAGCACTAGGGATGTTAGGAACCCAAATTTATTTTTTTTCAGTTACATACATTCCAAATCCACTTTCTCCTGGCCTTGTCAATCTTCACCAATCTACCACATTTGGACTCAGTTTGAATATATAGTTCAGAGATGAGTTAATAAAGTCATGCAGTTGTTTGATTATTCATTAAACCCCCTCAACTTCCATTTGTGAAGAATCTTGATAATAGGTAAAATTGAAAATTTTCAAGATACTTTCCACTATACAACATGGTAGAACTAATTCTATTAGTGGAAAGGGAGTGAAAAGCAATTTATCGTCACTGCTTTAAGGGTAATTTTAAAATTTATTTCTGAAATTGTTACTGTCACTTATAGGATGACACCTCTGGTGTTATTTCCTATTAGCTTCTAGGGAGACTTGTGAGATAACTAATCTGGAAGAAACAGTAGGAGTAATCTACAAATTGGCAAGGCTGTTTTGATGTTGTTATCACTAAAACTAGGAAACATGACTTAAATAGAACATCTGTTAAATTGATGGTTAAACATTCATGGATAGAACCAAAACATTGCACAAGTCTAGAGGGCTGTATTTAGCTTGTATGTTTGTTTGGGGAGTTGAAATTTAAATAGACCACACACAATTCACTATGAATTATCCCCTTTGGATTTGTGCAATTTGGCAGCCCTGGTCATGGGGTCATAATTAAAGAAATAGTATAAAAATCAACTTCAACATTACCTGCTGGCCTAGAGTTGTTTCTTGATAGCATTTTACATTTATAGCTAATGATCTTGAGTGTGAAGTATGAGAGCAAGCTCATTGAGTTTGTAAATTATTTCAATTGCTTTAGTGTGTATTTCTACTATAGCAATTGCTCTTCCTCTGATCTAAAATTCAACACTGGTTTAGGCCATAGGCAGCTTTGGAAAATACCTCCTGACTGTCTAGCAATGGGGATTTCATTAATGTTGATGTTTCATTTCCTCTTTCAATCTCAAAGGCATTATTAACATCTCTTGCTGGTTTAATTTCCTATCAAGATCCTGCAAACTCTACACAGAAAGAGAGATTGCCCCAGTAAATTCATCTGCAATTTCTTGTTAAATCAGTTTGCCTAACAATATGAGCCTTTAACAAAACAATTTTAGTTCCCCAAACTGATATTTTTCATATATAAGGGAGGTAGTCATAGACTACAAACAACTTTCTGCATAAATTGGATACTGTATATGAAGAATGAACTGCCCTTTTGCTTTGCTTGCTTACTCTGGAATGTATTCCATAAGAAAGGTGCTATGTTTATCTACAAATGTAGAAAACAGCAGAAGAAAGATTGAAGTGAAGATTTCATTAAAAGTAATGAGAGTATAGACTAGAAGTGTCATATCTCTTGATTATTTGATCCTTTATTTGATAGACTTAACATCCAAGTTACTACAGTACCATAAAAGAAAAGTGTCCCAAGACTGATTTATTGTATTCTGCTTCCCAATACAACACACACACACACACACACACACACACACACACACACACACACTTCTAGTCAGTTCTAATTAGATGTTTTACCAAACCAATTCCTATCAACAAGGTTCATGCACCAATTATTAAGTCAAAAACCACTTAAGGTTTAGGGATAATGTTAGAGTCTGAAGATAGATTATAGGTTGTCTAACATGCATTTCATTTATAGATGAGGGAATATACTCAGTGAGTACATATGATTTATCCCAAGCTGAAGTTTGGGCACAGAAGCAAGATGAATCAAATGCTTTTCCTTTCAGCTCCTAATTTAATGAAGCATATATTTGCACTCATAATCAAGCACCTTACTACTGTGGTTATTATTTATGGTTATCAAAAATGCCTTACTTAAATTCGATTTTTCAATGAAATTCCTAGATATATGTTCTTCTACATTATTTATTATGAGTTTGAATTTATTCTTCCTTTACTTGATTGCTTTGCAATTTTCCCTTATTGCAAGGAGTATCATACCCTCTTAAATACCACCACAACATTAGACAGCACATTTGGTGTTTCTGGGATGTAGAATCCTACTTCAAGGACTTTACAAAGATTAAACAATTTAATCCTCATAATAAATCTACCAGGTAAAGACTATGATACTACCCATTTCTGACTGAGAAAATACAGGCACAGGGATTCTAAGTCACTTACCCAAGGCAACATAATTATTAAGTGGTAATGTAGTATTCGACCCCAAACACTATAAATTCTAAGTTTATAGTCAATAGAGTTATCAAGTACTTTTCTATAAATAATATCATTTTACAATTTATTTCAGACTAAAATGTAGCTGTAAGAAAGAATTTGGCATCTGAAGACATGAGGAAAATTAGACATAACTGCTGAAAACACTTTAAAACCATATTTAAAGAAAATTTGATAAAAATATAAAATAAGTCTCTTCAGTACAAATGCTATGACAAAAATGCTATTTACTTAAAATGTATTCTTTTTTGAGAAAATTTATCTCAAGAGAAGAAATTTTCTATTAATTTTCTCAGCTTAGGCAATAGAAACATGTCCTTAAGATGACTAAAATTGTATACATCTACAATTTAATGCTGCACTTAAATAGATTTATTAAAAAGAAAATCATTCAATGTACTTTTACATGATCATTTGAACAAATCTGTGGTAAAATCTAAGTAAAACAAAGCATTGTCTACCAATGTATCAATTTTGTGAATCCATTTTTTTATACATCAGATTGTTAGGCAATCATGTACAGTAACCCCTTTTAACACAAGTATGATACTCAATCTGTACCTTAAACTAGATTCATTTTTATAACTTGGAAACAAATTGCATAATTGCACCACCTGTGACATTTACACAACATGCTACATGCAAAGTTCCACAAAATTCAAACAGCACATGTATATATAATGAAAGTGAAAGACTTTCTTCTTTCTAGTTGAAATGTGAATGTTCTTTAAAATTTTTGTATAATGCCCCAGATTAAGCACAAAACACACACACACACACACACACACACACACACACACGAACATACACACCAATTTAAATGCACATAATTCAGTACCTTTGTATTTTTAGAAAATGCATTATACTTTACATATTGTAATAAGCTTTGGGTTTTTTCATATACTTTTAGTTTAATATATTTTCTCATCTGTACCTACAGCTCCATATCATCCTCCTTAAGTCTTCATGCTATTCTATGTTCCTGAAGTATTTTTTGTACCAATAATTAAATCCAAAAGTACTTGAGCCTAAGCTATATCCCCAGCCCATTTTATTTTTTGTTTTGAGGAAGAGTCTTAATAAGTTGCATAGTGCCTCACTACATTCCTGAGGCTGGCTTTGAACTTGTTATCCTCCTGTCTCAGCTTCCAGAGTTGCTGAGATTACAGGCATATACCACCATGCCTGGCTTTATGTATTTTTATAAAATACACACACTCTCAAAGTATCTATAAAAAGAGTTACAGTCTATGTATCTATCATCTACCTACTGTATGTGTGGATGTGTGTACACTTAGTGAGTTCTAAATTTTGGGTTTTTTATCATATAAACATTATTGTCAGAAAATGAATGCTCATATATCTATGCATATATTGGCTAATGAATATGACAGCAGTGGAATTTTGTTAAACAGTATGTGAATTTATTATTTGTATTGGTGTTACTAAACTGTCCTTCATAGAATTCCACCAGATTGGCTTTTCATCAAACATGTTTGAGAGTGCTTCTATTCCTTAACTCTAGCCAATACTGGGGTTCCATTTATTTTAGTTTTAGCCTTGAAGATAGTTTGAAATATTATCTCATGTGGACATGCATTTTACTAAATTATAAAGGATTTTTGTCTAAAATAGCAGAATTAGTCCATTATAAGTCCCTCCTTTACAGTTAAACTTATTCAAGTGAAGATAACATCAACATTTTTGTTTCACTCATTTCTGCTTATCTTTCAGAACTTGGGACCAGCCATATTGGCACATGAACAAAAGAAAAAAAGTAAATCATGATGACCCATCTTTACTTAAATTTTTTTCATTTTGTTCATCAAGTTTTTTTTTTAAAGAGAGAGGGGAGAGAGAGAGAGAGAGAGAGAGAGAGAGAGAGAGAGAGAGAGAGAGAGAGAGAGAGAGAGAGAGAGAATTTTTAATATTTATTTTTTATTTTTTGGTGGACACAACATCTTTGTTTGTATGTGGTGCTGAGGATCGAACCTGGGCCGCACGCATGCCAGGTGAGTGCACTACCGCTTGAGCTACATCCCCAGCCCTCATCAAGATTTTTTTAATAATTTTGATTTTTTAAAAAAATCTCATTAAAGTAGTATTTCTCTGATTACTGAGTGTTTTGACACCTTCTTAAATTATGCACCCAAGGTAAATGCATTACTTGCTTGACTGTAATCCCAACCCTGCTCTAAGCATTTGTTTCTCAGGTGTCAGTACATAAGTCCATGGATCTCTTCTTTGCTATATCTGATCTCACTTTCTTAATAATCTCATAACTTGACATTAAATATTGCCTTTATTTTTATATTCTCTTTATGTACACCTTCAACCTAGACCTCACCCCTGAACTTCACATTCATATTTCTAATATCTTCCTCTACAGTCCCACCGTGTGGATATCTAATAACTACCTTAAGCACAGTATGTGGAAAATTTAGCTCTTAATTTCTATACTTTTTGTTCTTCTTCCACTCTTTCCCATCTCGAAGTGGCACCACTAGCTACTTACTGGCTTAAGTTAAAACGTTTATTATCATCCCTGACTTTTCTTATGTTTTATCTCTCATTAAATACTAGCCCCCTGTCTCTGAAATGAATCCTGAATCTCTTCACTTCTTTTCATCTCCATCACCATTATCCTCATCAAATTTCCATATGCTCTTGCTTGAATTATTACAATACTGGCTGCTTCCATTCTTGCTTCTTCCATGAAGTCTTTTGTTTTGCTTCCCCAACATGTTTCATCTCTATACCACAATCAGATTGATTTCAAAATGTAAGTAACATATTGTTACTTCTCTGCTCAGAACGCTTAATAACCTCCAACCTCACTTAGAGCAAAATGTGTCTATAATACTTTTCAGGGCTCTCTACATGTGCTTTAGAAACCTTACCATCACTTTCATAAATTCATCTCCTACTCTGTCCCCTTTACTTGTTCTGTCACATTCTAATTTTTTTCACATATATCAAACATGCACCCACTTTGGAGATATTGTATTTGCTGCTTTCTGCCTGGAATGCCATATTCCCGTTAGGTCTACATAATTCATGGGTTCACTGCTGTCAGATCTATGCTCAAATATTATTTTATCAAAACCACGATCTCCTCTTTATAAAATAAACTCTTTTCCCATAACATTGACAATCTCTCAACTAAACTTATTACTTTGCATTATTTTTCTTTTAACACTTTTCACCAATGAACATAAACTGTGTGTGTGTGTGTGTGTGTGTGTGTCTGTGTTTACTTACATCACTTTTGGTCATTTTGTATCTTAACCTGTAGAATATTTTATGGGATCAGGAAATTGCATGTTTATGTGTGTTTACTGCTAGAACCCCAGCACTTTCAAACAGAGCTTGGCACACCATCAGGCCTCAATAAATATTTGTTGAATGAAACCAAATTGAAATCCCTTATAATATTCATTCAGTACTTTTCTCTTATTTCTTAAACTCTAGTCTTCTGCTTAATCCTCTACATAGTTCACTTAGATAAGAATTTCCATCAAACTTTGGTTAGGCTATCAGGTGTAAAATTAGGAAACCAGCCCTTTTCTATTTCAAATTTTCCTGCTGTTTTAGAAGTATCACTTTACTTATCGAATCAACTTTCTTTATCTATAGGCACACTAGTACAGTTGATGAAAGTGTATTTCCTAGATTCAACTGCTTGATTTTACATATTGTAAGTTTTTAAATTTTTTTAATGTTTTAGTTGTAGTTGGACACAATACATTTATTTTACTTATTCATTTTCATGTGGTGCTGAGGGCCTCACACATGCTAGGCGAGTGTTCTACCACTAAGGCACAACCCCAGCCCACCATGCTGTAAGTTTGTAAATGGCTATTTACTTCATTTTTACCCATAAGGTGGCAAGCAATAATAATATTTCATATAAACATGTAATCATTTTTACCTTTATCATCATAACAAAAAATCATACAGCACATGATATCTCTCAGGTAATGTTCTAATCACTTTAAATACATTATGCATCTTATTCTAACCTGATCTTTGTAATATCTGTATGATTGTTGATCTTTTTTCATCCTTCTTTCTTTTATTGTATTTGCCATAGTTGGACATTCCTCTTTGACATACATTGACTAATATAAAATTTTCTTCTGGGGTTAGGGTTGTGGCTCAGTGGTAGAGCACTTGCCTAGCATGTGTGAGGCACTGGGTTTGATCCTCAGCACCACATATAAATAAATAAATAATATAAAGTTATAAAAAATTTCTTCTGCTCCTTTAACATAATCTTACTTATATCATAGTGTGAGATGCCTAAGATTCATGCAATAGATATCATCTGTACATTCCTTCTGAAGAATTCACTGTTCTAGGTACTATAGAGATCATAGTTTTATATGTTATCACCATTTCAAAATCATAATGCCCAGTGCTATAAAGATTATCATATATCGCTTTTAGTAGAATTTAAGATTGGGAAGAAATATGAAATATGAAACAAGGCCAGTAAAGACTGGCATTTCTTTTAATAAAGCATTATTTGTTCAAGACATATATCCCAAGGTTATATTTTATAATATGCACTAAACTATATCAATGGATGTTTTTATTGTAACATCAAGTATGAAACCAAACAAGCTACTGGAAATATTTTTTAATATTTATTTTTTAGTTATACGTGGACACAATATCTTTATTTTATTTTTTTTATGTGGCGCTGAGGATCGAACCCAGGGCCTCACGCTTGCTAGGCAAGTGCTCTACCTCTGAGCCACAGACCCAGTAGGCTACTGGAAATATTATACATGTAAAAAATAAGTTAAATGTATAAGGTGATTATCCAAAAATATTATATTTAGTAAAATTATAATAACAGAAGAAATATTTTGGCATTACCAAAACTTATAGTTGTCTATATTATTTGGAAACATTAAAATAACTTTTTAAAAATATATTTATACATATTATTTCAATTATGTAAAAGTTATTATTCCATGAGCAAAATTAGAAAATAATGTAAAAAGAAGAAGTTATTACAAGGTGGTGAATTTTGTATTAATTTTGTTTTTTTTTTCTAAAATTTTCCTCAATTTGACTGAGTATATTGACTTTCACTGATAACTGGGAAAATTAAGAAGATATATATTGTGCATGGCCTCTGCCCTTGGTAAACTTATAAACATAGCACATACATAAACAATTACATAAGATGATTTAACATTCATTCATTCAGTGAGCTTCATTTACTATTCACAGTATAATATACATTTATCATATATATGATATATATATACTTTTTATATCTGTATATTTTGTATATCATTAATTGTTGAATTGGAAACAAAGGCTTTTGAGGAACAATAAATAAGTCTCAATTTCTAGGTCCCATTTTTGATTATCTACCATTTTATTCTACAATTTCTAATCTTTTGGAACATATTCTAATTTGATATACCAAGCAATAGCTATTATTATTTTCTGATGGCTAGAAGGAGTAGACCTGGATATTCAACAACAGCAGACAAGTTTACATTCCTCTTTGATTTGCAACAGTGAGAATAATAACTTTTCATATATTTTTTTGTAGGTGGTTTGTTACATTTGATATTTGTGTTAAATCTTAGCAATTGAATAGTAGATAGGGACATAAAATTAATTAAAGAATTTTGAAGGGCTAAAGAAAAATGAGGAAATGTGAATCTATATATCTAGGGCCCAGGTTTCAAAAAGCAGTGATTATGCTCTAAAATAACTATATTTACTATTACATACTGAAGTTTTATCTAATACTTCATAGTATTAATATTTCAAATAATTGATTATCATCTAAATTTCTTTATTTAAAAAACAAGCCTCATAATCTAGCCAAAAATAGTTCCTTATTTTTATTTCCCACCAATCCATTGGACATTTTTAGTACTTCTTGTGCTAGAGATCAGGACAAAAATAGGGAGCTCATATTATAATATTTAGTTATTTATGAATCTTAGAACTCTTTAAGTGTTCAAAATAAATGCTTCATAAACTAAAAACTTAAATTTGTTTTCTGGGATTACTGAGTATATAACTATAAAATACACATAAAAATCACGTTCATCTTAATTAAATTTTTAAAATAAATAATAAATACATGTCATATTATTCAAGATTCTTCCAACAAAAGTTGAGAGAATATTTTGGCTTTTCTCTCACTTTTATTATAATCAGTAGTCTTTGGTTAACAACTGATTTAATGAATGGATTTCAGACAGTCCTTTAAACTGGGTTCAAAATGTCAGAACAAGATATTGTCATGGTACAACATCTATTTCTTTTTCAGTTCATATCAAATTTTACTTTTATGTAGATTTTCCTCATACCCATTTTTCCTTTTACCCTCCTAGAGATATAATTCATCACCCTCTTTCTCTGCACCAACTCCTGTCCCATGTTTGAAATTCTACTTGAACATCTTGAAATGTGACCACACTTATTCACTTTCACATCTATCTCCCTAACACTAGATTTTGAGCCCTGCTTATTGAGGAAAGGAATGGTGTCTCATACCCCTTTGTTTTCCTAGTATTTAATATTGAGTGTGAGAGTTTAGTTGTATTAATGGTCCTAATTTTTATCCCTTACAAATTTGTACCCTTTATATGTTAACTGGTATTATTCTCCCACACTAAATCTGGGCTTAGTTTTGCCAAAGAGATGTTAATAAATATGATGCAAAATGGGCTTTAAAATTTTCTTATGTTATTGTACCTGTTTACTCTTGCATTCTGACCCTTGAGAACATGCCTAAAGTAACATGCTTGAAGTTGAGATCTCTCTCTCTCTCTCTCTTTCTCTCTCTCTCTCTCTCTCTCTCTCTCTCTATATATATATATATATATATATATATATCACACTCCAGTTTTCCTAAATAAGATCAATCTAAATCATCTAATAGTCAATCAAATAATGAAATGCCACCCACATAAAAAGAAAAGTCTAGCTGAAAATAGAAGCCCACTGAGCCAACCCAGAAAAGATCAACTGAACTGACACTAAATCACTATAGATTCATAAAAATTGTTTATTATCATCATATGAAATTTAGGTTTTTAGTATTGATGCTTGCAATTATTTTGACATTAAATAGTTGATACAAAAAAGAATGGCATAATTTGGCGTGAACATACTTTATATACAGAGTTACAAAAACTTGTGCTGTGAATGGATAGTTATGAATTGATGCGCTCCACTATTGTCATCTATGTAAGAAATAAATACATAAATAAATTTTTTAAAAAATAAATAAAAAAATAATATGGACCTAACAGAAAAAAAAAAAAAAACAGAACAGCATATAGTATGTGCTTAATAGTTGAAGAATGAATGATGTATCTAGGGGCAGAGAAAAAGGAGAAAAGATGTAGGGGAGAACAAAGGCAAAATGCATTTGTTACCTAAAATCCCATTATTTGAAACTTCCAAATTCTTACATCTTAAAGGAAATTATTCCAGGCTCTCATCATTGAGCCTAGGAAAAAATAAAATCAATTCTAATTGGGTACTTGTTATGCCCCAGACATTTTCATGTTTTTCATTTAATCTTCATATCAACTCAGCAAGTTAGGAATTATTCCCTTTGAAATGAGGAAAATAAGACTCAGTCAAATAACTTGCTAAGGTGACAGAAAGTTGAGAAGTTAGCAAAGTAAGGCTCAAATCTGAGAGTACATTTAGGAGATGAAAGAAACAGAAATAGAAAGAATGGATTTAGGAATCTTTATACCAAAGGAGGATTACTATGAAAATTTATTGGGTACTTACCATGTGTCAAATACCTTGCTAGGCACTTAACTATAACAAATATTGAAGAATGATATTTAAATAGAGAAACAAATAAAAATAAAGATATATATTATAAATTGCAGAGCAATCACTACAATTTTAAAGCAAAGAGGTATAAATAATGAAATAGGAGGAAAATAGTATTAATTTTTAAAATCTCTAGTTATACAAAGGAAAGTAATAAGACAAAGAAAGGGGAAAACAAAAAGCAGATAGTACAAAATGAAGATAAATGTCAAGATGATTGATGTGAAACCAATCACATCAGTAATACAAATGATATAAAAAATCTAATTTAAAGTTACAGATTTACAATGTGTTAACAGTTCTACACCTCTATATATGTGGACTATAAAATTTCACTTTATTTTTATATGTTCTTTTTAAGTTATACATGATAGTAGAATCTATTTTGACATATTTATACAAACATGGAGTACAACTTATTCTTATTAGGATACCAGTACATGATGTTGAGATTCACTGTGGTGTATTCATATATGTACGTAGGAAAGTTAACTCAGATTCATTCTACCATCTTTCCTATTCCCATTTCTTCTCCATTCCCTTCATTCCCTTTGTCTAATCCCCTGAACTTCTGTTCTCCCCACCCCCTTGTTATGTGTTAGCATGCACATATGAAAGAGAATATTCAATCTTTGCTTTATGGGATTGTCTTATTTCACTTAGCATAATAATTTTCAGATCCATCCATTTACTTGCAAATTTCATAAAGTTCTTATGGCCGAGTAATATTCCATTGTGTATATATACCACATTTTCTTTGTCCATTCATCTGTTGAAGGGCACCTAGTTTGGTTCCATAGCTTAGTTATTGTGAATTGAGTGACTATAGATATTGATGTGGCTGCATCACTATAGTATGCTGATTTAAACTACTTTGGATATATACTGAGGAGTGGTATAATGGTCACACTAGAAACCCAGCATCTATTAGAAGAACATGTAGGCCCAACACTTTAACATGTTGGCTTAAGAAATGACTTCCTCAGCAAGACTCATATAGGACAGGAACTAAAATAAACCAATCAGTAAAAGGGGTGGTATCAAACATTAAAGGTTCTTCATGGCAAGGGAAACAAGCATGTGAAGAGAGAGCCTGTAAAATGGGAGAAAATCTTTGCCACCTCTAACTCAGATAAGGTGTCAATATACAGAATACACAAAGAAATAAAAAAGCTTAACACCAACCAATCAACAAAACAAAACAAAAATAATGATCCAATAAATAAATGAGCAAAGTAACTAAACAGACACTCCTCTAAAGAAGAAATATGATCAATAAATATATTAAAAAATGTTCAACATCTCTAGCAATTGGAAATGCAAATTTAAACTACACATCTCTAGCAATTGGAAATGCAAATTTAAACTCACAGAATGGCAATTATCAAGAATACAAGTAAAAATAAATGTTGGCGAAGATGTGGGAAAATGGGTTCACTTATATGGTGTGACTTTAGCCAAGCAATATGGAGATTCCTCAAAAAATTCACTTTAAAATTAATTACAGAGGTTAAAATAAAAATAGAAAAAGTGTACCATACAATCAGCGGTATCTGTATTGCTGTACTAATATCAGGAGAAGCACACTTCATTGAAAGAAATATAACTAGGTATATAAATGGAAATTTTATAAGAATAAAGAGAGACTTTTAACATGCACACACAAATAAACATTGTTGAGAGCCATGGCCAGGTCAAGATGGTGCCTGGCATTTTGCCAGAAGGAGCTGGTTCTGTTGCCTCGGGTGCCTGCTATTTTTGAGCTCTCACGGAGTTCCTAGAGAGTTCGCATGAGTGGAGTTGGCGGGTTGAGTTCTGGTTGAGTGCTCGTAAAGTTCCTGAAGCTCCAGTGGAGCTCTCCGGGAGTTCCTGGAGAGTTCGGTGGACAGCGTAGGGTGTGGGTTCTAAAAATAAAGTTCGTTCCTGCTTGAATCTTCAAGTGGCTCATGATTTGTGCCCAGCCAGACTGTGGCATATGGTGGCCCCTGCGGGGAACGCCTGAGGGTAAGTGATAAGGTAAACTGCTCGCCTCTGAGGGCAGTGCGAGAGGATGGGTAACCATTTAAAGATTCTTCTTTTGTTTTGTTTTGCTTTTGTTTTAAGTTGCCTGTCCTTGGAGATGGGTGGGACGGAAGAAAAACTGCTCACATCTGAGGAAAAACTATTTGTGTCTGAGGAACAGATAGGGAGAAAGGACGGATGGACATTTCAGGAGGATAGAAAGGCTGATATAATGAATTTTTGTTCATTTTTGTTTCAGTTTGTCTCAGTTTTCTTTTGCATTATCTTAGTGAAGGGTATCTTCGTCATGGAAATATGGAATTAAAAATTAATAAGAACCAAACTGAAAGGGCGTTAAGTAAAGTGCTAGAGGAAGGAGGTATCTCAGTAAAATCAAGAACAGTTAGGGCATACGTTAAGACAATACAAAGGTGTATCCCATGGTTCATTAATGAGGGGTTGTTAAATATATCACAATGGAACCATCATGGTGAAGATTTTAAAAAGATACAAAAGGAAAGCCCAGGAACTCTGCTAGTTGGCACATTACCATTATGGATGTTGGTACAATCTTGTTTGCTTAGTCTAGGAGAAGACATCTTATATCAAGTAAAAGAGGAAGTCTCTCGAGTTAGTCAGACAAAGGAAAAAAGTTTAGAGGAGGAAGGGCTATCAGGGGAGAAGTTATAATGGGAGGTTGCTACTAAGCCCTTTCTATCACTGCGGGGCGTGGGTGTCCAACCAACAGCTCCACCTATGGAGACAACATATGCTGAGTTGCCCTCAACCCCCATAGTTGATAGATGGGATCCTGAGACAGGACCTCAAAGATTAGCATGCCCTGTATTTGAGGTGGCAGGACGGCAGCAAATTCACCATGCTTTAGATTTCAAAACAGTGAAGCAGCTGAAAGAGGCTATAACAACCTATGGTCCTCAAGCACCCTTTGCTGCAAGTATGGTCGAATCCATTACCAACTTGAACATGACACCAGCAGATTGGGCTAGTATGTGCAAAGATGTGCTAAATGGAGGATAATATCTGTTATGGAAGGTTGCCAATCAGGAATTTTGCAAGGAGATGGCTAGGCGAAATGCAGTAGCTGGTTATCCTCAGAGAAATCTAGATATGTTGTTAGGAAAGGGACCTTATGAGGGTCAGCAGCAACAAATTGGATAGGATCCTGCCATATACTCACAAATTGCTGCAGATGCAGTTAGGGCATGGAAGACTTTACAAGGACATGGAGATTTACAAGGTCAATTATCTAAGGTAATACAAGGAGCTAATGAACCTTATGCTGAATTTGTAGATAGGCTTATACAAACAGCTACCAGAATCCTTAGGGATATAGAACAAAGGATGCCATTAATAAAGCAAGTAGCCTACGAATAAGCAAATAGATGGTGCAGGGAGGCCATTAGACCATGGAAACAAAGAGATTTAAACAGATATATTAAACTATGTAGAGACATTAATGAACAATTAATGGCAGCTGCAGTAAAACAGGCTTTAGGTGCCAGGCCAAAAACATGCTACAATTGTGAACAAACAGGACATTTTAAAAGGAGTTGCCCCATAGGAGGAGGGTTTAACAAACCTAGGTATCAAAGGGGTAGAATACCTGGTATTTGCCCATGATGCCATAGAGGGAGACATTGGGCTAATGAATGCTGTTCTCAAACCACTATAGAGGGTACTCCATTATCAAAAAACGGACAAGCACCAGGTGTTTACCCACGATATCGTGGAGAAAACATTGGGCTCCATTGCCAAAAAACGGACAGGGGGCCCATGCTCCAGGGCCCACGACCACAAATATACAGGGCACTGGAGGAACCCAGCAACACCATCAGGGTAGTGCCCAGGACACATTATCCATTAGATCCCTCAGTAGACAAACCAGAGGGAGCACAGGATTGGACTTCTTTGCCTCCACCAGAGCAGTACTAACTCCAGAGATGGGAGTTCAAATCATTCCCACAGAGGTAAAAGGGCCTCTTCCCCAGGAAACAGTAGGCTTATTATTGGGACGCAGTTCTTCTACTCTAAAAGGACTTATGATAAGTCCTAGGGTAATTGATCCCGATTATGAAGGTGAAATAAAAATTATAGCCAGTTCTCCAAGGGGTATATCAGTAATTTCACCAGGAGATAGAATAGCACAGTTATTAATAATACCCATCCTACATGATAAATTTTCCAGTCGTACAATAGGAAAGAGGTTCCAGGGGATTAGGCTCCACTGGTGTTAATTGGGATATGCTGTCTTTAAATTTACATTCTTGCCCAATGCTAAAACTAAATATTCAAGGACATGAATTTAATGGGCTACTGGATACAGGTGTGGACCTTAGCATTATCTCTTGTCAAGAATGGCCAAAACATTGGTCATTACAACAAGCCACTCAAACGCTTCGAGGCCTAGGAGTGTCAACTAATCCCCATAGAAGTGCGATGGTATTAGATTGGAAGGATCCTGAAGGATGTGAAGGAACTATACAGCCATATGTATTGGATCATCTTCCTATAAATTTATGGGGACGAGATATTCTAGATCAATTAGGTCTAACATTAACAAATAACATCAATTCAAATGCGCCCACTATTATGGCTAGACAAGGTTTTAAGAAAGAAAAAGGATTAGGAGAACAAGGAAAAGGTATAGTGGCACCAATACAAATAGATCAAAAAAAAAAAAGATAGACATGGATTGGGTTTTCAGGAGGGGTCAATGAGAGAATAAAAATTACTTGGAAATCACAAAGACCAGTATGGGTTCCTCAGTGGCCCCTGACTAAAGAAAAGATAAAAGCAGCTCATGACCTGGTCAAACAACAATTAGCAGAGGGACATATACAACCTTCTGAATCTCCCCATAATTCTCCCATTTTTATCATCAAAAAGAAATCTGGTAAATGGAGATTATTGCAAGATTTAAGAGCCACTAATAATCAAATGGTTATTACGGCACCTGCTCAATTGGGGATTCCCCAATTGTCTGCTTTGCAAAAAACCTGGTATGTTTCAGTTATAGGTGTTAAAGATTGTTTTTATTTTTTTTAATTCTAATTCATCCTGAGGATAGTCCACATTTTGCATTTACTATCCCTGTGCTGAATCATGAAGGTCCCAATCAGAGATATGAATGGAATGTACTCCCTCAAGGGATGGCTAACAGCCCAACTATGTGTCAAAAATCAAAATCCTGAAGTACAAATATTTCACTATATGGACAATGTATTATTGGCACACAAAGATAAAAACACATTGCTAGAATGTTATGGCACACTTACAAATTTATTAAAAGATTATAATCTAGAGATAACAATAGATAAAGTACAATTAAATTTTCCAATTAATTATTTAGGAGTTCTATTATCCTCAACCTCAAATAGAGTAGATCAACTCAAATCGCTTAACGACTTTCAAAAGTTATTAGGAGACATAAATTGTATAAGGCCTTATCTAGGTATACCAACAGGAGAGTTGGGACCTTTATTTGATATCCTAAAAGTTCCATCAGATCCAAATTCACACCGAATGTTAAAGCCTGAAGCAAGAAAGGCATTAAAAATCATTGAAACATATATGGAAAATATGCATTTGGATAGAATTGATATAAGTTTGCCTTTATTATTTATTCTAGTACCAACAAAGAATATTTCTACAGGAGTATTTTGGCAAGAAAGTTCATTATTATGGATACATTTATCTTATTCTCCTAACACTATTCTTACTAGGTATCCTGAGGCTGTAGGAAATTAATACTCAAAGGAATAAAAGCAGCAAAGAGAGTGTTTGGAATTTCTCCCAATAAAATTATTACCCCATATAAAAAGGATCAAATTGATGAGTTAGCTAACGAGTTAAATACTTGGGCAATAATCATGTGTAAATCTAATGTTTCATTTGATAAACACTTACCATCTAATCATTTGTTGTCTTTTTGGTCTTCGCACCCTTCTAGTTTTTCTAAAAATGACAAGAAAAACACCTATCATGAATGCTCCAAATATATTCACCGATGGGTCAAATAATGGTACAGCAGAAGTAGTTACCCCTGATCAAACTTTTACATTTTTAGTACCCAAACAATCAGCTCAAATGGTAGAGCTTCATGCAGTATTACAAGTTTTTGTGATGTTTAAAGATTCTGTATTTAATTTATTTTCCGATAGTCAGTATATAGTTAATGCTATAGTATCCCTTGAAGATGCTGGTAGGATTTCCCCTTCCTCTACTGTTTTCTCTTTGTTTTCCACTATACAAAGTCTAGTCTGTGACAGAAAAGATCTATTCTTTATAGGACATATCAGGGCACATACAGGATTGCCTGGAGCCCTTAGTTTGGGCAATGATTTAGCAGATAAACTACACATTACATACATATTTTTTCTACACTAGAAGAAGCTACAAATGTTCATAAATCCTTCCATGTCAATTCAAATACTTTCCAAAAGCATTTTAAAATAACTAAGCTAGACAAATAATAAAACAATGTGAAAATTGTGTGATCTTTTTACCACAAGTTAATCTTGGAGACAATCCTAGAGGACTGATAACTAACCATATTTGGCAGATGGATGTCACACACTTGCCAGACTTTGGAAAATTAAAATATTTGCATGTTACAGTTGATACTTCTTCCGGATTTTTGATGGGCTCCCTTCATGCCGGAGAAAAAACTAAAGATATTATAGCTCATTGCTTACAAAATTTTGCCACTGTGGGCATTCCAAAACAGTTAAAAACAGATAATGGCCCTGGTTATACTTCTACCTCTTTTAAACAATTTTGCTCATCATTTGGCATTACCCATAACAGGAATCGCATATAATCCACAGGGACAAGGCATAGTTGAAAGCGCTCATCAAACTATTAAAATGTACTTATTAAAGCAAAAAGAGGGAATTGGGAAGGGGTATATATCCCCCAAAGATAAACTTAAAATAACCATTTTTACTCTAAAATTTTTAAATTTGGATTCATCAGGGCTTAGTGCTGTGGAAAGGCACATGTGTCCAAAAATGTACATAAGCCCAAGGTACTTTGAAAGGATATTTTAACAGGGCAATGGAAAGGTCTTGACCCAGTGATTGTCTGGAGTCAGGGGTCTGTTTGTGTGTTTCCACAGGGAGATCAGCAGCTGATTTGGATTCCAGAGAGACTAACTAAAGTGATTTCTACAGATCAAAAAGAAGATGATTTGGCTCAAATCCATAACAGCTGATATCCAGAACTCCAGTTTGGCTATCCTTACATCTGTGACAGTGGTTCTCCCACACCTGGAGGCTAATGAATAATTAACACCATTAAGGCCTATTTCAAATGTAAGAAACCTTGGGGCTTGCTTGTGGAAATACCTTCAAACCCATATACAAGTTACAGGAAGAAGAATGGGATATCAAAAGAAGAGTCAAACCCAATTGGTAACCAGGATACTTTTTTCAATATCTATTTTATTATTGTCCTTTTCTACATTATGAAGTTTTGTTTTGTTTTTTGAGCTCATACAGACCTAAGTTAATGTTTTTCTGATGAGTTCTATTTTTTGACTGTGGAGCTTTTGAGCATTCAAATAGGGATTTCACCTGTGAAAAGCAAAAACGCCTTTACTATTATGTTATGTGTTGTATGTATTGTGTTATGTGTGCACACTTGTCTTTTGTGTTGTATGTCTGTATGTGCGTATGTCCATATATCATATATGAGGAGTGCTCATGAAAAAATGGATTCAAATATATATTTTTTATTATTCATGTTATTTAAATGGTTTAATTTAAATTGGGTAAACAGCTGTTGAGGGTTATTTTAAAATGTGAACAAAAAAGGAGGTTAACAGATCTGTTTGTTTACTTTCACCTTTCCTTTTCATTATATCTAATTCTATTCAGGATACTAAATTGTTTAGAAAATTGCTTTTTTTAGTGCCTGCTGGAATGGTTCATAATTTTTTTTTTTTAGCCATCACTGCCAGAATTCCTATCTTCATCCAAGTGCTGGTGAAGAGAAAGATAAAACCAAACTACAGCTTCTGTGATGGCTATCACAACAAACTGTATAAACTGATGCATCAATGAATAATGTAACTCAACAAGTGATGCTCAATGAAGGAGTCGATTTACTTTGGGAGGAAAAGGACATATTCATGGATTCCTCTGCTTTGAACCGCTTGCTGAACTTGTCTGGAATATGTATCACTTGTATGCATTCTGAACTATCTCTTGGTGCAGTGAATTGTAGTAGTGCTGGGGTATCTTTGCTGATGATGTCATCGGTGGTACAATTTTTCCAAAATGGGTCGTCAATTGGCTTTGTGTCTTGGCATTTTGTATCCTCCCCTTTTTGCTTCTAGCAGGTTGTTCATGGTGCTTGTGTAAAAACCACTATCCACAAGTGTGGCTAAATCCTGGGGCGGTAGTCAATGATGGGTAAGATCCAATTGCAATGGTACCAACCTAAGACAGGAGGCTGACACCTTGAGGTCATCTCATCTGATGATGGGTAAGTACCATATGTAGTATTGGACAACCTAAGACAGGCACGGTCCCTAAGCCACATACTTGTTGTTTAATTAAACAAAGGGGGGGATATGTTGAGAGCCACGGCCAGGTCAAGATGGTGCTTGGCATTTTGCCAGAAGGAGCAGTTCCTGCTGCCTCAGTTGCCCGCTATTTTTGAGCTCTTGTGGAGTTCCTAGAGAATTCACATGGGTTGGTTGAGTTCCGGTTGGGCTCTCGCGGAGTTCCTAGAGAGTGGATGGAGTTCAAGGGTTGAGTTCCGGTTGAGTGCTCGTAAAGTTCCTGAAGTTCCGATGGAGCTCTCAGGGTGTTCCTGGAGAGTTCGCGTGGACAGTGTGCAGCGTGGGTTCTAAAAATAAAGTTTGTTCCTGCTTGAATCTTCAAGTGGCTCATGATTTATGCCCAGCCAGACTGCTGCAAACATTATAGCAATGAATAGAGAAATACATCTACAACTACAGTTGGAGAGTAGAATTATTTTCTTTCTTAATTTGAGATAATATGACAAAGGAACATAATTTAGTTATTTACTCATTGTCATACTTTTATGTTTTTCCTTCAGGGAGATTATATATCTATCACCATAGACTGGAGAACAATGAGGAATAGAGGCTTCTTTTTAGACTTTATTTGTTCCATTGCTCCCTACTTTCTTATCAAATCAATAGTTCAAGTTAAATGGGCAGTTCCAGTATAGCAGCAAGAAATGCTAATTATTTTTATTTAGTATTATTGCCTCCAGACTTTACTAAATACCATAAACACAAACACATTCTCTTAAAAAGCTAAAGCTAAAGAAGTTAATGCAGTTAAAAGTTGTACATATAAAAAACCTGGTTTTTGTGTTCTTTATCTTATTGATCTTTGTTGGAAGTAATAATATGTGTGTGTATATGGCTTTTTTCTTAAACAGGCATTACTTTCTTAAAGCATATGATTTTTTAATATTAAATAGCATTGGCACAATTTTGTAACTTCTTGGTTTAATACTTTATTTATGTTAAACATTGACTTAATATTCATTCTAAGGGTTAGAAAACTTCAAGCCAAAGGTGGCCCACCACCTTTTTAAAAATAAAGTTTTATTGTAACATGGCAATGCTTATTTGTCCATGTATTGTTCTAGCTGCTTGCACACTACAATGGCAGAATTGAATAGTTTCAACAGATACCTAGAGGCCAACAAAGGCAAAATTATTTATTATTTGTCACTTTACTTAAAGCATTTGCCTATTTTTGGTGTAGCCTACCATATTCTAAGTGAGATATTAATATAAAGACTTCAATTCAATAAAGAAATATTATATATACTGATATAAAAATGTAACTGGAAAACTTTAGGACCAATGTATATATGAATAAATAATTCTGAAGTTCTATAGAGTTACTAATTATGAATTTTCACTTACAAGTTTCAAAGAGACATCTGTATGCACATGTAAATGTATGCATATATGACTTTTATAAAGAAACTTCATACTTATTCAATTCATAATATCTAGCTATCATCTCATAAAAACCGGAAGATATCTTTTAAAGTTGCTTAAAATTGGCAATGATAGAGTTCTTTATGTGTTCATATATGAGTTATACACATAATTTGTATATGAATATGTATGTGTATAATTTACACACATATATGTAAAGCTTCATCCATCAGGTCTCCAGTTTTAGGTTACTTTCATAAAAGTTTAAGAATCTATTGTTCATTTTGATTGATTTGCCCAGTTTGATCACTTTATGCCTAGAAAAAATTGATAATTGTCAAGGTAGGAAAGTGATCATGGTATGAGAGTCATTTGATCAATAAACATGTACAGCTTGTTAAGATCACTTGAGTTGTTATGTACAAGACTCAGAATTAAAAAGTGTTTAAAAAGCCTGCATGAGATTTTTTGAACTTATGGAAATTAAGATCTCAATTGTATTCTGACATTATATGGATCAACTTTGATCTTAGTGATGAATGTTATCAATCCAAAAAGCCCTCAGCCAATATCCTGAAGCAAATCCAAACTATAGTTATGCTCTCTTGCTTTGTGTT
Source organism: Urocitellus parryii (assembly GCF_045843805.1). Taxonomy (NCBI): domain Eukaryota; kingdom Metazoa; phylum Chordata; class Mammalia; order Rodentia; family Sciuridae; genus Urocitellus; species Urocitellus parryii. The sequence goes on from NC_135547.1 coordinate 56,730,644, forward strand.
CCCCTCCCATATCTTTAGTTAGGCCCTTTTTCTATTTCTTACCTCAGATATCAATATAAAATAATTAATGTTTACAGGGACATCATTATACTTCAAAAATAAAATGGTTACTTACAAGGTTTTTTCTACTACTATCATCTTTTTCATTATTATTCTTATCAGTTGCTACTACATTACTCATTGCTATAATGACCCAAATCTTATAGCATCTTTCATGTTATCCCTACTTATAGGTAAAAAATATATATATATATATACCTTGATGTTCAAAGTTATTATAAAACCAAAAAGTCTGTTAAAGAGATTCTTTGAATTTCTAAAATTTAGACTAACTTTTGGCCATATGTAAATTTTCTAAGTTGTGAGGTCTCAAAAATAATTTAGATAATTGTTTTAATTTCTTTTCATTGAAATTTTCTTTTATCACTTCTCCACAAGAGATTCCAACATAGAGTTGATGGGCTGGTAGTTTTGAGAGTTGTAAAGCAAAGCTTCTCTCCTTCTCTGTCTCAGAAAACAGTTGCTGCCCATATATTTGGTTTATCTGCATAACACTTTCTGTTGGCAAATCTTCAGAAAAAATTCTTTCCTGAGAGAAAAATGGAAATTTTGTAATGTCAAAATCTGTAAAATTTTTAGTTAAAAATCTACAAAATAGAAAATAAAATCAAGCTGTGCTTTGAAAGCATATTAAATATAAACAATATTGTCAAACTTTAGAAGTGGTATAGCATTAGAAAACCCATATTAGTAAATTACAGAACACTGAAAAACAAGTAATTATCTTATAGTTTAATAGATACAGAAAAAGTATTTCACAAAACTCAATACACATTTTTGATGTTAAACAAATGATATTTAAACAAACTTAGAAGATAATTCCATAACTTAATATTCAGTATAATAGATTAAGCCTCAGTAAACATTTTTATTAATGGTGAAGTATAATGCACTTGAATTAAAATCAAAACTAAGAAAAAAGATACCATTGCCTGGAATGGTGACAGATGCCTGCAATCCCAGCCACTTGAAGGCTGAGAGAGGAGAACTGACAAGTTTCAGACTAGCCTCAGCAACTTAGTGAAATTCTGTCTCAAATAAAAGAAATAAAAATAAAAAGGGCTACGGATGCAGCTCAGTGATAAAGTCCCCCTGATTTAGAACCCCAATACAAAATAAAAGAGAGAGATACTATTACTTCTACTAGTGCAATATCATTGTTTACTTGGTACCCAATGAAATAAGATACAAAAAATCTGATCTATTTTAAATTTTGACCAACATATTGGTCAGGTTGTATTTGGCTCATACAACAGAAATCACAGTAGATAGAATAAAGACAGCAGTATTCATTAATCATGGAAAAGCTGAAGGATTGTAATCTACCAGGAATAACTCTTTAAACCACATCGAAGAAGTGGACCATGAAAGAAGCTGCTGTCTCTATCCTCAGTAAGTTTTCATATCAGGAAGTTGCCTGACAATGAAAAAGCCACCACACTCGATGCTGGTTGCAGAATCACAGTGTTTTTGCTCTAAAAGGTGGACTGGAAAGATAGATGATTTACATATACCTTTGTCTCCATATAACTCATTTCCAGATTAAAGTATATTTGAATGCATATGATTCTGTTAATTTACATAGGATCCAGAATGCTAGTTGTAAGAGATTGTGGGAAATATAGTTCTTAGATTCCATTCTCTGCAGGTCAAAAAGGTTCATATAGAAATTAAGAGGCCAATCCATTATATCTATCAGAAAAAGGAAAAAAAAAAACTGCCATTCTTTACAGGCTGTATGATGGTTGACACAGAAAATTTAAGAAAAACAACTAAAACTAAAAAAAAAGTCTACAACCATTCACAGATTGTATTCATATAATAATACAAAACAATCACTGACAAATCACACACTGAATTAACCAATTGAAAAAAAATGGAATAAAATCATCCATAAAATCATAATTGCAGCAAAATTTAAATATTAAGGAATAAAACTTAAAAGGTATTTGCAAGACCAAAGGAAAATTAGATATAAAAGTGTGCTTAAAGTAATAATAAATGGTTTTAGTCAATTTTCATACATGGAAATATTGAATAGCCTAAAGTTATCCCCATCTCTTAATATAATAAACTCAATGCATCTGAATCAGCATCTCAAACGAGTTTTTATGGTATTTGAAATTTTGATTCTAATATTTATCTAAAAAAGAAAATGCACAGGCATAATTATGATATTTAAAAAAGAATTGGTAGTGAAATTTGTAGCAATAGAGTTTAATCATGCAATAAATCTATAATAATTAAAGTAGTGCATTATGGCAATAAGCCCTATGAGTAAAAAAATATAAAATTAAAAATACAGTTCAGAAACAGCCTGATTTATTTATGAGGATTTAATGCTCAGTAAAGGTGGCATTTCAAATCAGCAGGAAAAAGATGGTAACATCAGTAAAAGATGTATGTGTTAAATAAATATTTGGCGAAAAAAGTTCAAGCCACTACCTATCACACCCCAAATACAAATACTTTTAAAATATTATAAGAAAATGAACATAAAAATAATTAAATGTATTAGAAGAAATAATATAAAGTAGTTTTGAAATGAAGAACCTTTTTAAGATACAAAACCCAGAAATTAGAAAAATATAGACAGATAAAACTGCAACATAATTAAACGTGGACACTAAAAGTGCTACATAGTTGAAAGGAAAGTGATGCATGGGCAAAAATTTGAGGTGTACATAATAGAAAAAGGTTTGAAATCCAGAATAGAGTAAGTACTATAAATACTGGGCTGGAGCAAGCCAAAGAACCAAACAAATTGATGGAGGATATCAAAAGATAGTTCACACAAACAGAACTACAAATTGCAAATAAACATGGAAAGATACCTCATCTCATGAAAATTTAGAGAAGTTGAAACCAAAACAATGATGGTATATATTTCCCATCAGAGAGGGAACAAAGAAGAAAGGACATGAAAAACAAAAATTAACACCAAGTGTTCCAGTATTGCTAAGAATGTAGGGAAACATACACAATTGATAATATAAATTATAACAGACTTTTGAAGGCAAATTTTACAATATCAAACTTTAAAAGTGCACTCTCTTCAATATGAATATTTATTTTATATATTTATAAAGACCATTTCAAATACAATGTTCACTGCATCATTATTTATACTGGAGAAAAAAGGTAACAAGGTAAAAATTCATCATTGTGCATATGGTTAAATGTAGTAGCGTGCATTCATATTATAGATAGTTATGCAATGGTTAATAAAAAAATGAGGTAGATTTTTATGTACTGATATGGAATGATCTGCCAGGCACATTGTTAAGCAAAAAAGTTAATTGTAGAATAACACATCAAATATCACACAGTCACACATATTTTTGATTATATGCATATAAAACGGAAAATGATAGAAATAGTAATTCTCTGGGGGCAATTGAGTAGCATTGAGATTGAGGCTGAAAGGGGATAAATTATAATTTTTGATGATACTTTTCTATGATATTTGACACATTTATCTATTCACCTAATCATTCATTACTTGTGTTATGTAAAATTTAACTTTAAATTTGCAAACTTTTATATCCAGCATTTCCCCCTCATCTCCAAATTATTTTCTATGGTTATAGGTAAAACAAAAGTATCATTACATTTATTATTATTATGGTTATTATTCTTATTATAACTACTAACCTTTATTTAGGACTACTACATTTAAACAAGTGTGGTGCTTATTGTCTCAGTTGTAATGTGTTGATTCATTCAAAGGCCACCTAAGCTTAATACCATTGTTATGACAGAGACCTTCTAAGTGCTATAGTTATTTTTTGTCCTTTCTACTTTCAATAACCCAAGGATTTGGATGTTATCATTATCCTCATTTTCAGGTCAGGACAGAGGATTTGAAAACTTAAGTATCTTTCCTAAGGTGACAAAATTTCTCAGTGGTAGAGTCAGGATTTGAGGCTAGGTTATCTGATACCAGATACTACACTGTTTCTCACCAGACAATATTTGTCCTTCTCCAAGGTTCTAAATATCTTGAGAGCCTCTGTGAAAACGCAAGCAATCACAATATAGACCTAAAAGTGTTCACAATTAAATTTTGATTTCCAAACTTAAAAGATATAATTTTAGCAGAGAGGCCAAGTTTGGTAGTCAAGAGTGAAACACAACAATATGATATATTTTATTGGCTACTATATTTTAATGCTCCTGCACCAATTAATGCATGCTGTCTTCAAAGGGAAGCTCTTTCCTTAAGTACTATCATGTTGCAAATTGCAATTTTACTAAGAGTTAGAATTTAGTTCTCTAAGCCTTGGACTTCATCAGCATTTAATCATTCTAATATTATTGTTGTCTGTTATGGCATGAATATGATTACCTTTGCTTGGACATTTCATGTTCCACAGTCATAATCTCTGAAAATTACTTTAATAACTTGTAATCTGGAGTACAGAAAATGTGAAGGAGCTGTGTGCAACATTAGCCTCATGTGTCAGTAGTATTCTGCTTTGTCCTTTTATATTGTATGCTGATCTCCTTGATAAATACTATTTTATGAACTTAAACAACTTTCATTGATTATAGCTTAATTCTATCTACTATATCCTCTTTCCAATCAATTCTTTCAAATACTTCTTTTTTTAAATCATGATTTGAATTTTTTCTCATTTTGCCTTAACAATTTTCCCATCACTTCATTCTATTTTCTGAAAAATGTCTTAATTCTAATACAATGACATTTTTACCTTAATCACTTGGTAAATTTCCTCATTAATCTTACTCAGTTGTCATGCAGAAGATCATTTTTGTATTTGCCTTGTGTATTACTGATTTGGCAACATACGCGTTAAGCTTTGTGGCATAGGTGCATTTGCTGTCCTTTATTTCTCATATGGGTCTTTTTATCCTTCATAAACCTCATCAGCAGACCTGATTTTCTTATGTATCAAGGTTTGTCATTTCACAGGTAAATGTTTTCATCCTTTCAACCATTGACAATCACATTTGTCACAACATTGTCAACCAACATAATTTTTCTTAACAAATCTTTAAATATTATGTACATGAATCAGATAAGCTCATAAATATTCACCAAACTAATACATACCCAAGAAATCCTGTCAGTGGAACTATCAGCAGTATGTTTAATGAGCAGCAAAAGGAGTTTGAATGAATCATAAAAAAAACCAAAAGATTTTAGGTATAAATGCAAATATGTGAGTAAAGACTATCTCTCCATTAACAAAAACTCAGCAGATTATAAGATACCCTATTAAATCTAGGACCAGCATTAAGAGACAGGATATTTTAAACTACTAAGAAATTATATTCATGTAACAGGGCTTGAAATTATTGATCTGAAATATTATAAAAGACTTCATCTATGCAAGATTGATGAGACTGGTTGTCTTCAGCCTCAGTAAGGTGAATACTATAGTATATAAAGTAGGTTTATATAACTCCAAATCACTCATTTGGACTTCAGATTGATTTATATTGATTGTATGTTCAGAGCTGGTGTGTGATCTTAGGAGTGATCGGAAAAACCATGGATGTTCCACCAAATTTGTATGAAATAAATAATGTGAAAAAGTATTTTAAAACCATGAAAATTATATGCTCTGCCAAGTCAGCTGAGTACCTTGCCCCAAAATTATGCAAACTTATCAAAATTTCAGACTATGATCAAAATTTATCCCCTTGATAATGAAGATTTGAACTGAAAAAGCAATGATAAATTTCTCAGCTTTTCTCTACTGATTAAATTATTAACTCAGAATGATTTGCTCCCTACTTTGATTGACCTCATTGGTATCCCCAAAGCCTAAAAGAGCTCTCTTTTGGAAGTAACATCCTTATCGAAGTGAGGAATTTCCATTTTAAAATGTATAATAAAATATCTGGCAATCAGCACCTCTTCAAAATTTCTGTTTTTATTTATTCATAAGTTTCATAGAAACAATTTAAAATGTTCTGTATTATAAGAACAAATCAAGTTTAGAAATATGTACACTTCGTACTAAAGTTGGTCAAATTACAACCATTTTAATAATTACAGCACTGAAACCCTTAAAATGCTTACAAATTCATGTATAGACATGTAATGGCTGTTTGCAGGGATTATGGACCTTTAATCCTGTGACAATATTTTGGCCATATATCCAATTAACCCTGTCTCCAGATACTCATGTCCTTGTGTCATCCTCTCTTTTTGCATGTGGGCCACAACTAGTGGCTCACTTCTAAATAATATAATATGGCAAACATGATATAAACATGCGATATCACTCATGAGAATACATTTTCAAGAGCTTATATCCTTGGGTACCCTCATCCTCTTGTTGTCTTGCTCACTTTCTTTGAGAGAAGATAGTTGCCATGTTTTGAGCTGATGCCTTATGGAAAATACCACATGATATGGAACTGAAGTCTCTATCAAACAGCCAGTTAAACCCTACAGGCTTCCAATAGCTTTGTTGGTTTGGAAGTGGATTCTCCCTTAGTAGAACCTTGAGATGACGACAACCCCTGTTGACAACCTCACTGTAGCCTTATGAAAGACTTTAATTCAAATACCCCCTTCCCCCAACAAAAGCACACCTGGATTCCTGACTCAGAAAATATGAGATTACAAATGTTTGGTGTCTTAAGCCATATGTATTGGAGTAATTTGCTAGACCACAATAAATAATCAATATACCATAGTAGTATCATTTATGATTTTTTGTGTAATATGACTAAGAATACTATTCATGGCTTGGGATTGTGGTTCAGTGGTAGCACACTTGCTTAGCATGTGTGAAGCACTGGATTCAGTCCTCAGCACCAGAAAAAATACATAAATAAAATAAAGGTATTAATGATTTTTAAAAAAAGTAAAATGAAATAATCCCATTCACTATTAATGTAGACAAAAAGTGATGAAGGAAAATGCTTTAAATTGAAAACTGTTGTTGACTTAAGAAGATAATGGAAACACGAATGACTTTGAAGATTCCAGCTCCCTTTAAAAAGTTATATTCTATGGTCACTTCTTGACATTAGCCTGATCTTGCTGTTCGTGTGGAACCTTTATCACAGGAAGTTTTGGTCTATAAATATGATGATTTTCAACAAGGTAAGTGTGAAAATAGAGGAAATAACATTAAAATATTGCTTGACCATGGCATTAAGACAAAATTCCTTTTAAGTTCCTCCAGTGAAAAATACTTCTCGCTTTGCACAGTGGAACATCGAAAGTAGGATCCCGCTGGGCATGGTGGTGCATATCTGTAATCACAGTTGCTCCAGAGGCTGAGGTAGAAAGATTGAGAGTTCAAAGTCAGTCTTAGTAACTTAATGCGGACCTAAGCAGCTCAGCAAGACCCTATGTCTCTTATTAAAATATGAAAAAGGGCTGGGGATGTGGCTCAGTCATTAAACATCCCTGGGTTCAATCCCTGGTTAATTTTTCCCTCAACATTAAGTATTTTTTATATATATTTACCTAATCTCACTAGAGTCCACTTCATGCCTGATCCTAGATAAATACTAGGGATACTCGTGTGCTTTTATCCTTCCACAAAAACTTTGTGAAATTGAAAAGATGAACAATATAAAAAAGAGCTCCATTAGGAGATATGTCAAAATTGGCATAGAATATATCTTTGTAATTTCACTGTTGAAAGTGTAGGGTTTTTTCTTTTTCTTTTTCTTTTGTATGAAACATAAAGCTTTGATTTCAGTGTAAATGCTGAGACAATTCAAATCTAAACAACCCAAATATGCATTGGCAGCACAGGGCGTTAAATTGTTATTCACTCTACTGCTGGTTAGCTAGGTGCAGTGGTGCATGTGTACTGACTCAAGAAGCTAAGGCAGGAGGATTACAAGTTTGAGTCTAGCCTGGGCAAATTAGCAAGACGTTCTCAAATAAAAACAAATAAATAACTAAATAGATAGATAGATAGATAGCGCTGATAATATAGCTCAGTGGTAAAGTGTGGCTAGGTTCAATCCATAGTACAACACAAAAAATAAATAAAACAAGTCATCTACTGTTGGTTAATGCAGACCATCCTCAAGTGATAGATCTATGGAGAATATGAAAACCTTACAGGCAAAGACACAGGGGTTTAACTCAAGTGAATTATTCCAACTATTGAAATAGTATCTTACTAAATGTATTAGTTTCATGTGGTTGCTATGACAATGAAAATGTACCATAAAATGGGCAGTTTTAATAATAGATATTTATTCTCATGGTTCAAATGGCCAAAAATCTAACTCAAGGCATTGACATAGGTGATGAATTTTAGATATTCTAAGAAACATTCCTTGCTTCTACCAGTCCTTGAGAGAAATTGAGGCACAAATTGAATAAGAAACAAAGAGTGTATTTGGGCTTTTCCAAGATTACAACTCCAGAGACACAAATTTTAGGTATGGTAAATGTGTGTTTTGTGATTTTGTAGATTTCAAACTTTTAAAGGCAAAAACCTTTAAATTTACATCAGTTCTTTGTAAAAATTTTAATCAGTGCAGAATTGAGTTGCTACAGGGAGGGTAGTAAGCAATCTGGTAAGAAAGGGATTAAGTTTTACACACACACACACACACACACACACACACAGACACTCAGAAAAGTAGAGGAGAAAGAGAAAAAAACAACAAAATTCTTAGGAAGAAAGGGAGTTACAGATGACATGACATGGTGGCCATCCTTAGGACTGGAATGTTCCACTTTTGTGAAAATATTGGTCTCCGCACATAGACTATAGGATGCAGTAATTTGTGGCCTATATGTGCTGGAAAATGATGGATATGTTGCACAGGGTCAAAAGATTATTTTGAGGTAGATGTCACCAAAGCTTGGTTTCTCATGTCTTCTTGGCCTAGTATTTTGGTGTACCTTAGTCTGCTTTTATCTAAATAATCTTTAACTTTTCTACAACTCCCTCCTGGCTTTTGATGGTTGCAAACAATTCATAGCATTCCTTGGCTTGTAAACATGTCACTGTAATGTTTCCCTCCATCTTCACAGAGTCATCTCTTGTGTCTCTGTATCTTCTCCTACTATAATAGGGTTACAGTAATAATTGGATTTAGGGCCTACCTTGAATCCTGAATAATTGCATCTAGAGATCCTTAAATAATTGTTTCTGCAAAGACTATTTGCAAATAAGATAATGTTCTGAAATTTTGGGCGTGTATGTGGGGCAGGGAACACTAAAAACCTGCTACATTAAAGGCATAAAAAGGATAACTATCTTCAACTTGAATATTCAGTACAAATATTGAATATTAGTTTGAATTTGAAATTACAAATACCACCAGCCAAGGTTAGACAATGGTTTAAGAGTCTACTGAATTTCTAAATTATTCATGATCAAGTATATGATAGAATCATACGTAAAAGATTTTGGTGACATTTTTGGAGGAAGTTAAAATCAGACTTATGAGAATGTCATTGATAGATAGTATTTAAAAAGATAAAAGTCACAAAGGTCCCCTCAACAAACATATTTGATAAGTATGTTAGACACTTTGCAGAAAAAAAACATGCAAAATAAACAAACAAAAATCCTCACAAAATTTACAAATTATACAAAGGTAAAAATCCTAAACAATGCACAACTCTGCAGTCCACACATTTTTGAATAGGTAACTCAGGTGTGGGTGACACTTCTGATCTAATGTCAAGGCAGACACTTGGAAACTTCCAAAGCCATACTACTCCTACCTGAACTCATTAGCTTTGAGTGGAATCAGATTGAATTGAAATACTCCTTACAACTTTTTATATGCCGCTCCATGTTGTTTTTAATCTCATTTCATATATTTACCTGGATAATGATTGTTATTGGTGCATATTTCACATACTTGGCCCATAACTCATTAATTAATGGTTAAAATTACTAATGCCACTTTGAATGTCACATTCCAGTGTTAGGGATCATAAAATGAAACAGGTACTCCCACACCTTGTTGGTAAGAATCTTATTTCACAGAGAATTTCTAGAGAGAAATCTGGGATGTACCAAGAGTCTTAAGATCATATTCTTTCACTCAGAAATTTATCTTAGACCAGTATACACACACACACACTTATTAGAATCTTCATAACAGTAGTCTATAATAGTATGTGTGTTTGTGTGTGTGTGTGTGTGTGTGTGTGTGTGTAAAATTACCCCAAATAAGTGTGTTTGGTTAAACACATTTTAAGACATATAGAAAATTTTATACTATACTATACATTTATTAAAAGTAATTTGGTAGAAAAATATTTAATGAAGTAATTGATCTTTATGACTTATGGTGAAATGAAAACAACACGTCACAATAATATGAAAAATGTGGTTTCACTTATGTAACAAATGTTAAAAAGAAGCCCCAGAAAGTCCACACTTTAAACAATGCATCACTTATCTCAAAAGATGAAATTACAGGTACTTATTAGTTATTTTTTGCTAGTTTGTATTTTATAATCTAAAAAGCACATTTTAAATGAAAAATATAAATTAATATTAACAAAAATCTTAGCCTAAGACAGGAGTTTCTATCACTTATACATTCCCAAGTATGTTTCTCTTATTTATATTATATACCAACTAAATATCTGAATTATTAAAATTTAAAGCAAACGAAGATTTTTTTTTCAAAAATATAGTTGAAGTGGAATCAATTTATTTTATTGAGAGTTCTCTTCATAAGAGTTTTATATTTGGACAATTATGTTTTCCTAAACAAACTTAAAAACAAATGTAACTATTAGAAGAAAGTTTTCTAAATGCTTTCACATTTACATCTGCCAAATTATCCTTGGGAGCACCTAAAAAATATTGGGTCAGACCACTAGGCATCGTAAGATTCTTCTCTTGTTTATACCCCAATGTTGTGTCATTGATTTCTTCTTCATTGTAAGTTATTATTATAACTCAGGCTACTATAAGTTCCCTGGTACATGCAATCATTTTCTATTTGCTGCTCAGACATTTTCTTCCTGTATAAAGAGAGTTATTCTGAATGTAAAGCATTTGACAACAATCAGTCTGGAATGCTAATTTGTATTTTATATGATTTGATTTTTATGACATTATCAGATGACAAGAATAAATTTGAAGTACTAATAGAAACATAAATCAGGCCACTGGAGAACAATTAACCTACTTTAAAAATAGCCAGTTACTATGGAAAAATAGTAGACTATTATCTTCAGCAAAAGTCATATTTTAATAGATATTTTGTTGCAATTATCATATGTGTTTTTAAAATTCTTTGTAAATGATGAATCCATTCTTTATGAAAAGTTGGAAGGACACCTACATAAAAGATTTGGAGGCATATTTTAATTTTTTTAAAAAGGAAGGTGTGCAATGAAGCAGTAAAAAAATCATGTAGAAAACGACAGCTTTAATATTTAAATCATAATTAATGTCACTGTTGTAACTTTTCCAAATATAATAGTTATTTTAAAATATAATTAAAATATTCGGATTAACACTGGACTAATTTTGTGGTTCTCTTCCAGTAACTAGCAGGCATGAGTTCAAATTCCTAACAACTTTTCATACAAAATGAAGTGATTTAGTGTCTCATAGGAGAACGAAAGTTTCTTGTGTTTATAATAAGGAAACTAAAAATTGTCTCCTGATACAATTTCCTCAGCTATCACATAGAAAAGTATGAAGAACTATAATGGACAACCCAGAAAATATTCTCAAACAATAACGAGAAACCAAAGGAAGAAAACAGAATGTTAGAGGGGAAAGAACTTTGTCTCTGTTATCATGAGGAAATTACTTAACATTCACATAAATATTTCCTCATCTATAAAACTTATGTGAGGATCTCTGACAACTGAATGAGATAATGTATGCTTGTTTATTCACAGGCAAATTAAGAATATCTTCTAGCATGGAGGTGGTTAAAATAGCAAGGTCAGTCAGTATTATATTCATTTTGTGATTTTTTAAAAGAGCTTAGGAGCAAGCTGCTCTGTGAATTCAGGAAAAGCTGTACCCTGCTCCTGTTTCCAATTCTTTTAAATCCCTACTTGATCACCATGGACAAGGGAAGAGATATAGTAACCTTTCTATTTCATGGCCTCTTGTGAATAGAGAAGGTTTTCTTATTTCTGAACTTCAATAAGAAATGCTATGATCATTAATCCAAGACTACATTGTGACCTCATTTAGCTATTACATTTTATAGTAGGAAAAGAGAATATTTGGGGGGCTGAGCATACTAGTGAATTAAAGTCACACTATAAATTAGGACTATTTTTTCCTATCCCACAAGTTCAATTTTTGTTGCTGCTTCTTTGATTGCTTCCATCAAAGCACCCTTATAACAAGCAGTAAATGATACATCTAACATGGTGAGGGTAGAAATGAATTGTGGTAGTTTAAGAGCTGAGGTAGGATGCAGATTTATTTTAAGTCATATGTTTTACCTAAATAATCATACAAATTTTGCATTTGACTCCACATTGTATTTATTCTTGTTATAAAAGTGTTTATCACTGAGTACAATTGGCTCTTTATACAAGTACCTCCACCTATACACCATTTCATACCCTAGTTTGAAAGGCAGTTAGTGTTTCTAAGAATTTATAAATAATATTTGCAAAGATTGCATAAGATTTAACGAGTTATCAAAAGTGATTGGTTGATCTTCAGTAGGAGGAGGTCTGATGTTACCTAAATTATGAGCAATAACCTCTTATATATCCCTATAAAATATGTTGGCAAAAATTCAGTAAGTATAATGCAGTATACCATGTTTATTAGTGATTACAATGAGGTATTTAGAGATAATTCTGAGTATCCTTTGACAAGATAATCTGAAAAAGTAAAGAACATGGGGACATGCAAAATTACTCAGGAAAAATGTAAATAGAGCAAATGTGTTTCTCTTTTCACCTTCAAATAATGTCTGTGACTAGTCAAGATTACAATGCTTTATATTCTGATTCTTCATTTCTCTTGATTCACATTTTTTGAGAAAATTAAAGTTCCATAAAATCTCTTAAAATCTCATAAATAGTGTTACCACATTTATTTTATTATGTGTGGTCATGAATTAGGGTGTTTCTCAGAAATTATGTGGTAGTTTATAAATCAGTAGTGTATAGCCAATAGGAACAGATGGCATTTGCTGGGGTATAAGATTACATCTGGAGGGATGATCGTCCTTTGCAAACATCAACTTTCCTACTAGGAAAGAATTGAGACTTGAATAATCTTATAAGTGAAGTTATTTAATGGTGTTTGATGTAAGGACTTAAAGCTATTCTTATTAATACTTCACACTTTGCAAACATCCAAGTTTTTCTTTCTCAGTCAAGTTTAAGTTACGGGGGGTTGCATGAGATAACACCCATAAAGGGCCAGTGTTGGAAGATTCACTTGTTCAGGTTTAAATATAAATATAATTTGAGAAATAGAGCTTTTAACCATAATAAAATCATAGCTGCAATCATTTTATAGTTTAAACATGGCCTTGGCTTTAACATGGCTATGTAAAAATTACCATGCTATAAAAATTTAAGAATTTACTGACCAAGGGCTGGGACTGTGGCTCAGTGGTAGACTGGATTCAATTCTCAGCACCACATGTAAATAAATAAATTAAATAAAGTTTCACTGACAACTAAACACATATATATATAATGATGAATTTCCTGACCAAGCCTACAGAAGGATTGAAAATTGCCACATTTGTAAAAACAGTAGCATTTGACCCACAAAATTGTGTTTCATCATACAGCAACCTGATTTATCAGGGTTCTCTCCAGTAAAGGTCAAGGGAGAGAAGGTTGGAGGGAGAAAGAGAGAGAGAATTTGAATCACTGTATTAAAAAATAAGTATATTTGCATTGTTTACTCTAGAAATAAAGCAGAAATTAAAGACCTGATCTTTACTCGGGAACTGCAAACTCTTTTTGTCTGATCTTTATCCTATCTTGCTCTCTTTTTAAGATTTTATGTAGATGTTGTTTCTCATAGTAGATAACAAGTTTCTTGAATGTGTGTGCTGTCTTATCACATTATCTCCGTCAGAGAACCTACCTCAGAGTCTCACACATGGTAACAAAGAGGCGCAGTAAATAGTTCTTGAATTAATGCAACGTTTTCCCCTCAAGAGCTACCAAATCTGTACATGTATTCAAAGGCATTCTCAGAACATATGCTAATGACACAGTTTACTTACACAAATACAAGTCATTGCAAGTGTTCAGACTGAATGAACAAAATTTCCAAAAATTACTGAGTAGTTAGAGGGTAATCAAGTTACACTGAATCTCAAGAAAACAATTACAATTTCATTTGCTTATAGTCAGACTTGATAAAAAAAGGCACTTCTTAGAAATTAATGTTAATTGTACTGTAGTTTATGCTACTTTAAAACATTAGTTTAACAATGTATCTGGGTGTAAAACTAAAACCAAATTCAGTCATTCAAAGACCTTTTAACAGGTCTAATTGGGAAGTAGCATCAAAATGGATTTTTCTAGACTTGTTAGACAGTGTTTATCACACAAAGCAGCAGAGGAAGCTTGCAATACATTGATTCTGTCCCACTTTAACTATGGAAAGACAGCCTGAGTCAATGTTCAAACAAAAATTTTAAGATAAATTGTAACAGTTCCAAAAACATCCACCTAGGTGAAGTATGATGAACAACAGCTGTAAAAAAAATCTTCATTACAACTTTGCTGAAATTAATCTATTCCCTTTTAGTATGAACACAATGATGCCAAAATTCCTGGATTTAGTTGAGAAAGCTAATTAAATTAGTGAGTTAACAGCCTTCTCATCAGCAATGGCTTGTATATCAAAATTACTCAACATTTTATTTATAACTGCATTAAAAAATAGAGATTGTGCTACCTAAATAACCTTTGATATATATGTACAACTAGGCTCATTAGACTGACATTAGAATTTTCTTTGAGACAGAATTCTAAGGTGGCAAATTAGATGCCAAGTTTTAGCCAGGTACAATTTAGAATAGTTGTGAAATAGCTCAGAGGAGAAAAAGAAATGCTGATAATGAAAATGCTCACAAACTTTAACCACAGAAAACTGTCCATTTCCACTCACTAAAATTTAAACCTCTAAGCACAGAAAGACTGATTTCATAATATAAATGACCATTATGAATCACTCACTTGCTACTCAAAAATAACTAAATAAAAAGAAACTACTGCATGTACTGTATAGGTCACTAGTAAGTAAATTGTTAATGTATTAAAGAAACCATTTCAAGTTTAAAATATTTGAAAATCCTTATCTATACTTTTTGGTATATTCTCTGGAATAACTCCCAGATTTTATTTTATAAATAATGTATTATTTTCTACATGATGGAACTGACTGGTTGCAATGGGCCTTTTCAATATTTTTGTGGTTGATTGTGATTTGTTTCCAGTGAGATAGTCTTAAGCATTAACTTTTATGGTAAAGGAACATTACTGAAATAGTTTTCAAAGCTAATTTAATGCTTTCTACTCACATTATAGGCAGCATCAATGATGAGAGCAATATTTAATTTCCAGGATACAGTTATCTTGAAATCAAAGGGTGGAATGATGAGATCAAGGGTGTTTTGGGATGTTAATGTGGTTAGTGCTGTCAACAGTCTTGTCAAATGAGAGAAAGAATCTACTCCAGTCTGCTTCCAACATAGAATACTGTTTTTACTATTGTCAGATTTCATGTGTCAAGGCACTACTTTAATTTTTTCTTATTTAAGTTGCACTAAAGTCATCCTATCTCTTAAGTATCAACTTATAGTATATTACCTATTTATATAAATTTGAACATAGGCAAGCACAATAGAAATCACAAATGCTGAACAATTTAAAGGAAAGAGTTCAGTCTTTCAGGCTATATAGACTTTTTTTGTTGGGGGGGATACTAGGTATTGAACTCAGGGGCACTAGACCACTGAGCCACATCCCAGCCCTATTTTGTATTTTATTTAAAGATAGGGTCTTACTGAGTTGCTTAGTGCCTGGTTGTTGCTGAGGCTGGCTTTCAACTCTTGATCTTCCTGCTTCAGCCTCCCCAGCTGGTTGGATTACAGACATGTGCCAATGAGTTTGAATCATAGCTTAGACTCTTTCTAACTATTTATGTGCTCATGTTCAAATTATTCAGCTCCCTGAGCCTTTGATTTTTTCATGTGAAAAATAGGGTTAATACAACCTACCTTGGCTTGTGAAATTTATGGATAACACATAAAAAGTATTTCATTTTACCTTAACTTGCTTGGAATCCATATGTATCTTTCCCTTTGCCATCTGTCTTTGCCTTTTCATTGTAGGCTAATGGAATAGAATACAAGACACAGAGACAAATTCACATAAATGTAGTTATCTCATACTACACAAAGGCACCAAAAACATTCACTGGAAAAAAGATAGCCTCTTCAACAAATGGTGCTGGAAAAATTGGAAATCCATATGTAAAAAAAAAAAAAAAACCCCTTTTTCTCACCATGCATGAAACTCAATTCAAAGCGTATCAAAGACTTAGGCAACAGAGTCCCTGCACCTAATAGAAGAAAAAGTAATTCCAAATCTTCACCACAATGCTTGGGACCTAACTTCCTTAACAAAAATCCTAAAGCACAACAAGTAAAATCAAGAATCAATAAATGGGACGGATTCAAACTAAAAAGATTATCAGCAAAGGAAACAATCAATAACATGATGAGAAAGCCTACATAATTGGAGAAAATATTTACCACATGCACCTCAGATAGAGCATTAATCTCCAGGTTATATAAATAACTCAAGAAAACCTTAACACCAAAACATAAATAACCTAATCAATAAATAGGCTAAGGAAATGAACTCTTCATAGAAGAAGAAATACAATTGATCTCAAATACATGAAAAAATGTTCACTAGCTCTAGCAATTAGAAAAATACAAATCAAAACTACGCTTAAGATTTCATCTTACTCCAGTCAGACTGGAAATCATTAAGAATACAAGCAACAATAAATGTTGGCAAGGACGTGGGGAAAAGTACATGCATACATTGCAGGTGGGAGTACAAATTGGTGCAACTATTATGGAAAGCAGTATAGAGATTCCTTAGAAAACTTGGAATGGAACCACCATTTGATTCAGCTATCCCACTCTTCAGTTTATACCAAAGGACTTGAAATCAGTATACTACAATGACACAGACACATCAATGTTTATGGCAGCTCAATTCACAATAGCTACACTGTGGAACCAACCTAGGTGTTCCTCAACAGATTAATACATAAAGAAAATGTGGTATATATACACAATTGAATATTACTCAGCCATAAGAAAAATGAAATGATGGCATTTGCTGATAAATAGATGGAGCTGGAAAATATCATGCTAAGCAAAATAAGCCAATTATAAAAAATCAAATGCCAAATGTGTTCTCAGATATGTAGATGCTAATTCACAAGAGCGGGCCTTGGGAAGAATATACTTACTTACATTGAATTAGACAGAGGGGGATGAGTGGTGGGGAGGGGTGATGAGTGTATGAAGGATAATAGAATGATTCAGATATTATTACCCAATGTTCATATATGACTACAACCATTATGATTCTGCATCATGCACAACTAGAAGTATGGGAAGTTATACTCCATTTATGTAAGATGTGTCAAGGTGCATTCTATGTATAATTAATTAGAAAAAAAATTTTTTAAAAAATTAAAAAAATATTTTCCAGGTCTTTTTCCAATTCGTGTCTGTCTGGGATTCCCACCTATAATATAGCTCCAGTCTCAATGGAACCCCAGATTCCTTGCCTATTACTCACAGTTTTTGGAAGGAAGTATGCTATCACAGTGAATGGCTAGGTTAGGAAATATTTAGCATTATTACATTTGCATTGAATGTACTTTTACATGTATGTAAAGAACTATCAACATATACACAAAATATATATAATGATGCTGAAATTATGTATCATTTTTAGTGGGCTTGCACCTTTATTCATATATCTTTCTTTAATCATTTCTGTCATTTTCTATGAGGGACCACCTACCTTCCATTTTCTGAGTCCATGGGTTTTAAGTGAAGTTACTGGTTCAGGAACATAAGCTAGAAACATGACTCAGGTGTGATCATTGTCAAAGATATTTGTTCACCCACATGGACATGACCCAAAGCCAATAAGAGTGAGATTTAGGATTTTCACTGAGACACTTTTTATGTTAGTGTTGATAATTTGTAGATATAATCCTGGAGCTATTGCCATGGAGTGGGGGGATTTTTATAGAGAAGAACACTACAGAGAAAAGTATATAAACCAAGTACAGACAAAGCTGAGCTAAGAAGTGTTGGGAAATCAAGTCCAGATAAAAATGTTTTAGCCCATGAGTTTAGTCTGTTTGTAGCTGAATACTTTTGGAAATATTAGTTTTGTGAGCCAAAATTCTTTGAAATTTATTATCATTGTCATCATCAAACACTAAATGGTTTCTGAAGTTTATGTCAACCAAAAGAGAAATAATGTAAAAATGCAAAAAAAAAAAACAGAAAAAAAAACACATCAAAAATAAACAGTTTCTCTATCATTCCAGAAAATCACATTTAAGAAAATCTCACTTCTAAAAAAATTTAAAGAGAAAAATAGCTTTATAATACTGTTGGACTGAATCCTTTATTCCTACCCTGCTTTGAAATTATGACATTTGAAGTATTTGAGTTCATGACTTCCAATAACTGTTCTGTAGCATATTTTTGTGATTTGAAATGAATTTAAAGTAATTTTATTTTGAGAAATTTTTGACAGCACCTGACATTCTTGTAGACAATTTGAGTTGTTATACAACCAGGATTAGGAATCATGGCCTTAGGCTTCCTTTACACAATGGAAATTCAATTGTCAAAAAGAAAAAAAAAATCTGTCAAAGTTTTTTAGGGTACAAAAAGACTATCTTATTTCTTAGGATTTTGAAAATTTTCTATGGATTATTATTTTTTTAACCACTGAGTTTATCATATGTTTGATAGACCTGACTAATCTAAACTATGATTTTGGAATCATGCCCTAAATGCATCATGAGAAAGATTTTACTTTTCCTTATTCACTGATAAGGTACTAAGTTCATAGAAGCCAAGTTTAAAAGTTTTAATGTTGCCCAACTGGTTTCCCGGACTGGAAGACTCCACAGATCATTTCTGCACTGTGATACTAAGATAAGAATTCTCGAATTCTCTTGTAGTATACCATATTGATATGCATGTTTGCAATATCATTATTTTCTAATATACTAATAGAGGAAAATTGGCTTAAGAAATCAAGCCTGTTTCTCCAAGAAACAGTTGTAGCTTTCTATCAGGTGACATGGGTCTACACTTCAGATTATAATAACCAGCACTCTATTTCTAACAATAATTTGAATGTTTATGAACCTAAGGAATTTTTACGTTTCAAATGGCTAAGTGACAAAATGGGGAAAAATCACTATCACATCGACAAACAGTTCATCATTAAACTGTTATTGAGTGCCATTAGTAGAAGAGCTAACATTGCAGGAGGTTTGGTGCCTTCCAACTGGCATTTCTCTAACAGCCATAGATAAATCAGACACTTTAACCTGTAAAGAATAGATTTCTCAGAGAATGAAAATATTTTGGCCAATAACCACTTACATTTTAAACTATTTTCTTATTGCTTTTGCCTTGACAACAGGAAGTCTCTAATAGAAATGTGTTTTCTCACAGTCGAAACCAATACTAAAAAAGATATACCTTTTACATTTCAATTTAAAAAACTTTAGTATGCTTTGTTTTGCATGTACCTCAAAGTGACAATCTCCTGTGGTCCTAATCACAGGAGCCTGGCACAAGAGATAACACAGCCTGGTGCTACTGTAGAATGGAAGCCAAAACATTTTGTCCAAACTCCTACTGGCAGTAGTTTGCATAGGCAGACAGCCTGCCCTCTAGTCCTCTATGGCTAAAGCTTAGCAACCAAACATGTAGCTACATATTTTTCCTCTAGAAAGTTCTCTTTTTCTAAGTCAAAGATATAATTTTTAAATGAAAATTATTCACTTTTCATACTACCTTGTAGCCCAAAGCTATCATCAGTAGAAAGAAGAACAGAAAAAGGATCCAGCCTGCGAGAGGTGATGAGAACCAAGGAGAAGCCAAATATGGAAACTCAGTACTAAATACCTATTACATAAGCTTGTACAAAGGTGGAATTACTTTGGCAAATGGTAATAAAAAAGTGAACTTTCAGAGTGTGAATAAGTCATTGAACACAAGAGATAGTGATGGCGAAAGGAGGAAGAAGAGATGGCAAGAAAGGAGCCTAGCGAGGATTAAAACTAGCGAGCATATGCATCAGAGGAAGCCTTAGCTATTAGATCTGTTCTTTCCTACTATAGAATGTCTGATCAATTCATACTTAAGTTTTTTGGTGAAGTCTATTTATTTAATCAATTACTAATTCTATGCTTTAGTTAAGTCATATTTTTTATTTTAAACTCGATATTGCTTTTTATTTTTTGTTCCATAAATCACAAATGATTTACAAACATTAACTTTTTTTGCACTTTTCTACTTTAAATTTCAGAACTTTGTGTTTTGTATTTTTTTCATGTGTGTATTTTTTTTTTCTGGCTCAGTTTTCTAAGAGCAGACTTGGACCTTTTGCTGTGCACTCAGCTCGAGAAGTTTTATAATCTTCACTATATACTGCTATTGTGGTAATTCTTCCAACTTCATAATACACTGTTTAAAAAATGAAAGTGGACAGTTTGGGGCTTTGATTCACAGCAGGGATGTTTTTCTTAATCTTTTATACTTTACAAGGCAAAGGGCCCTTTGGAAGGGCTGATGGGGGGGTAGAGAGAAGAAAGGTCTGAGAAAGAAAGCTTTTGGTTTATAATGGACTAGAAGTATAGCAGTCAGAAAAATCAGCAAGGCACAACCTTGCTTCTATCTTTCTTTCGTGTAGGAAATGGCCGATAGCACCAACGGGGGGAAAAATTCTACCTTTTGTGTTGAGAGCCACAGCCAAAGGGGCCCCAGCAAACTTCCAGCTGCCAGCAAACTTCCAGCTGCCGGCTGATGATTGGCTCACAGTGGCCCCAGCAACATCTAGCTGATTGGCTCCTCTGCAGTCATGTTCATTGGGCTGTTTCCCTGCCCTTCAGACTGCCAGCTGATGATTGGCTCACAGTGGCCCCAGCAACATCTAGCTGATTGGCTCCTCTGCGGTCATGTTCATTGGGCTGTTTCCCTGCCCTTCAGACTACGGAACTGCTCATTGGGGGACTTCTTTGGCTCTGCCCACGCGACCTAGCCAATCGGCCTCAAGAGCAGGAGGATTGTGGGAGGTGGTGGTTGGTGTGTGGGAGAGGCGTGTGGAAGCCGGTGGTGGCAGTTGGGCTCTGAGGGTTTTTCCTGAGGAGCTGTTTTGTTTGGCGTTTGTAGTTTTAAAAATAAAGTTTGTTTCTTTTGACAAGTGGCTCCTGAATTGTGCCCAGCCAGACTGCGGCACTTTTGGGACAAGGTTCTTCACAGAGAAAATCTCATTAAATTGAACAATATGAGGAAAACACACACACACACACATATATATATATATAATATATATGTGTATACTATATATTCTATTCTATATATATATATATATATATATATATATAAAATCTATTCTTAATATTATTGCTGAGTCCAGATGCTTATATTTTAGGAGGCTATGATAAACAGTCTAGTAGAGAAGTTGTGAGTAACAGAGCACCATAACATCCCTAGGAAATAGAGCTTAAACAGCAGTTAAAAATCATCTAGCTGCTTTTGAAACATTAACAAGGCTACACATACAGGGCTTCAAAAGGTCTTGTGTTGTTGAAACAGGTACAGGAGAACACAAAAATAATTCTTCCAATGAGTGAGGAAAAAAAAAGAAAGTCTTTCAAGTATTCTGAGGAAAATTTTGCTCATGATGAGAAGAATACCTGTTTGTTTATCTCTAAAATAAAGCACATTATATAACAGTGGCCTTGATATGCAAAAGGCTCTCAGAGACACCCCTCCTCACCAAACCATAACCAAAGAGACCACTGTCAGCCAAATCACAGCAGGGAGCTTCTTTAATACAGCATGAATAGTGCCTGGATTACCTTTCAAAAAAACTAGAATGCAGGGTTATTGGTTGCATCAGGACTAATTTGAAGATCACTGTCAGAAAAAGACAAAACTTGTACTTGATTCTTATTTAAGTTTTATAATACAGAATATTATTTTTGAAAAAATTCTATATATATATGAATGAGCTGGGATTGTGGGTCAGTGGAAGAGCACTTGCCTAGCATGTGTGAGGCACTGGGTTCCATCCTCAGCACCACATTAAAAAAATAAAGGTATTGTGTCCATCTACAAATAAAAATGAATCTTTAAAAAAAAGAAATATAAATAGGGGCTGGAGTTGGTGCTCAGTGGTAGAGCACTTGCCTGGCACATGTGAGGCACATGTTCGATCCTCAGTACCACATAAAATTAAAATAAATAAAATAAAGGTATTGTGTCAATCTACAACTAAAATTATTTTAAAAAGAAATATAAATAGTTAAAAGGAGTGAGGTTGTGGCTCAGCACTAAAGTGATCCCCTAGCATGTTTGAAGCCCTGGGTTGGATCCTCAGCACCACTTAAAAATAAATAAAATAAAGGTATTGTGTCCAAATATAACTAAAAATATTTCTAAAAAAAGTAAAGATGCATTCTCTTTTCCTCTTGCAAAAATTTTTAATAAATGAATATCAACATTTTAATTTGTATCTTTTAGAACTTTTTCTAAAGTATGTTTAGAAATGCATAAACACACATCTTATACAGACATAAATATATACATATATATGCATAAGTGTACACATGTATATGAAATATTTTGTTTCACAAATATTGGAATCAATTATATTATAAACCTAGGAAATCTGCCTTTTTGTGATTAACATATCTAAAATGAACTTGAATGTTAAAACCTATAAATATACCCCAATATTTGTAATGGATGCAGAACTTTTTATTTCATATGTACATATATATATATATATATATATATATATATATATATATATACTCTCCTTATGTGAACATTTGGGTTGTTTCAAATCTGATGCTATTTAAAATGATGCTGCAATGAATGTTATTTGACATGTGTCTTTGCACAATTGTGTAATAACTTTTGTAAAATAGATGCTTTGTATTAATCATTAAATTCATCAAATATTATTAGATACAATCAAAATTAGCAGTGTATATGCAAAAAAGCCCAATAATAAAATTAATGAGCATAACTTCACAATTCTACTTAAGAATTAGTGCATTATCATGTTAAGGTCTGTAAATAAGTCAAAAATAACACCTGGTATTTTGCCAGAGAAATGTTGGAGTTAGTAAACAAGTCTGGATGGTGCCTGGCAAAATGTCAGAGGGAGTGGTTTGAGAAGTAACAAAAGTGAGCCATTAAGTGTGGAGATTCCTTATTGGTTGATTGATGTATCTAGTTTATGCTAATTAAGATAAGCTGTGCAAAATATATAAATAGCTCTGTTGCCCTACAATAAACGGCTCCTATTCCTGCTTTATCAACGTACACAAGTTATTCGTCACCCCCCGGCTATTTTGCTGCAGACTGCGGCAGATGGTGGCCCGTTACGGGGAGCCCCGGGACACTCGGGGGTAAGTGACGAAAAAAAGCTGCCCGTCCATAGATAGGATGGGAGCAATCTGCTCGTCCCTAGGCAGATAGGGCGAGAGGAAAAATGGCCATTTCAAGAAAATGGAAAAGATTGATACAGTATGTTTGTGTCTTGTTTTGTCTCAGTGTATTGTATTGTCTTTGCAATGAAAATATGGAAGGGGTGAGAAGTAAATTACTAAGGGAAGAAGACACCCCAATGAAACCAAGAATAGTTAGGGCATGTGTTGATAAAAGCCCAGGAACTCTAGTCAGAAAGAAAAAGAAAGTTCAGAAAAAAAAGGATTATCAGAAAAAATGTTGCAGCAAAAGGCTATTACTAAATGCTTTTCGTTACCAGAGGGTGCGTGAATCTGTGCAGCGGCTGCCATGTGCGCAAGCGGGTCATGGTGCAGCAAGTACCTTCCAAGCAGTGGCGGCAGCCGGCTCTTCCACTGCCGAGAGCCCAAATCTAGACCTGACCCAGAGGCACAGTCTCGCAGGTTCTTGCTCCCTGTGCCTGGAAGCAGTTTGAGTCCGGGACACTCCCCAAGGCCATCTGGGGATGCCTGGGACACTACAGCTGGCAGAGGACGCTACCAGCGTCCCTGATGTTTGGTCATTTACAATGCCAATAACTAAGCTACAATGGTTCTCCCACACCTGGAAGCTAATGAGTAATGAGCACTATTAAGGCTTATTTCAAATGTAACAAAACCTTGAGATAATGTACTAAATTGTTCAGAAGGTTGTTTTCTTAGTAGAATGCTACAAGATTTTCTTTAGCCATCCGGAGTTCCTGCCTTCATCCCAGTGCCGATGAAAACGAGGGTGGAAGAATTTCCAGTGTTGCAGAGAACCGGAGGAAACTTCAGCTGAGAACCAGAAAAGACTTCGGATCAAGCTAGCTGCCTGCAGAACTTACCTGGACTGTGATTTAAGCTAGCTGCCTGCAGAACTTACCTGGACTGTGATTTAAGCTAGCTGCCTGCAGATCTGGACTGTGATTTACCGGGACTGTGAGTTAACCTATTAAGACACTGCTTTACCTGGACTGAGACAACAAACTGTAATGTACAACAAATTGTAACTCGGTATCTTTGCTAACGGTGTCATTGCTGGTATAATTTTTCCAAGGGCTTCTTGCATGGAGCCATAAGTTGGCTTGGTATTGTTACATTTTGTATCCTCACTTTCTGTTTGTAGCAGGTTATTTATGGTGTTTCTGTAAAAACCACTATGGTCTTTATTTAAATTAAACAAAAGGGGGAATTGTTAAGGTCTGTAAATAAGTCAAAAATAACACCTGGTATTTTGCCAGAGAAATGTTGGAGTTAGTAAACAAGTCTGGATGGTGCCTGGCAAAATGTCAGAGGGAGTGGTTTGAGAAGTAACAAAAGTGAGCCATTAAGTGTGGAGATTCCTTATTGGTTGATTGATGTATCTAGTTTATGCTAATTAAGATAAGCTGTGCAAAATGTATAAATAGCTCTGTTGCCCTACAATAAACAGCTCCTATTCCTGCTGTATCAACGTACACAAGTTATTCGTCACCCCCCCGGCTATTTTGCTGCAGCCGGACTGTGGCATTATCATTACTTTGTATTTTCACATGGGCTCCATCCTTCTTCCATCCTCTTGCCTCCATTGCCTGCTATTCACAGTCAAATATCTGTATTCTGCTGTTTAAAAAGTTATTCACTCATTCTTGAATGCCTGAAAAGTGTATTTGATTTGCATGTTTTCGACATTTATAAGCATTTTATTTATTCTGTGTGCTCTGCAACTGGCTTTTTTTCCATCAATATTATATTAGGAGTTTATGCACATTGTTGTGTGTACTTATGGTTCATTCATTTTCCCTCTTATAAAACATCCCAATTCATAACTGTCTTAAACTTTATTAGTCTATTCTCCTGCATTGCTGTACATATAATACATATATGTATTATTTGTATATGCTGTACATATAATACATATTTTTCCAGAATAATTGTATAAATTCAAGCCTTCATAAATATAATATTAAGATATAAATATTAAGCTTAATCCACATCTTCACATCATTGCACTTCTTAATTTCATTAGATTTTCTAAATTTGGGGGTGTTTCTCATTTTGTTTGTAATGTCAATTTCCCTCATTTTATGAGGTTTAACACTTTTTAATACATTCATGTACTTTTCATTTTCCTACTATATATATATATATATATATAAGCTGGGATTTTGGGTCAGTAGAAGAGCACTTGCCTAGTTATCCATGACTCTTCTCAATAGTCTATTGAGTTAGTTGTCTTTTTCTTCTTGATTTGTGAGAATTCTTTGTATATTCTAGACAGTTAAATTCTGTCAGTTTTATATTTTTCAAATGTTTCCTTCCAGTTTTTAGTTGTCTTTCCATGTTCTTTATTGTGTCTTTTCATGAACAGACTTTCTTATATGAATGTTATTAAATTTACTATTCTTGTATTTTATGGCTAGCACATTCTTCAAAAAAAATTGTTTCCATTTTGAGATCATAAAGCTCTTCTTCTGTAAGTTCCCAGATTTTGCCTTTTCATTTACATCCTTAATCAATCAGAAATTGAGTTTCAGGTTGGGGAGATAAGTACAATCTCTTTCTTTTAATATATAGTCAATTGTCTCAACATGACTTCTGAAATAGTCAATTTTTTCCCCAATAATCTTGATGGTGCTTCAGACTTACTTTTTTCCACATATGCTATATACCTAAAATAGCTACAGGAACAGAGCCCACTTAACACACTCTTCTTGCAAAATGACATGGACACTCTTTTGTAGAGTTTGTTTTTATTTCCATTGAATCTGACAGTGAAAACAATGTAGTAACACTACCTGATTTCTGAGACTTGTTATCAAAGAGAAGAAAAAGATTAGTATATATAAATATTGGATGCACAAGTACTTTTACTCCTAATCACTACACAAGGATTCAGTAATTCTCCATGGTGAAGTGACCAGCTTCTAAGTCAACTCATTATCTGCTGTGAATAAATGAAGTTCCTTAAAACTTCTTTATCATTTTGAGATGGAATAAAGATTGATAGGTATCATTTGTTCCATACACAACTCAATGATAATGTAAATACCATGCCTATTTCCCAAATATAGTTACATTATTCCTCTGCCACTGTGACCTTGAGAAAGTTTTATCTGCCACACCTTCATTTCCACATTTGGTGGGAAACAGGGGGAAAATATATTTTGATGTGCACCCTAAATCTGTAACTATACTCAAAGATATTTAGAAGGGTGTCATAGAATTCAGGCATACCTTTCTTTTTTCTTTTCTTTTACTTTATTTTATTGGTACTGGGGATTTAACTCAAGATAAGTTGATTAGGGTCCCGCTAAATTACTAAGGATGGCCTTGAACTTGTGATCCTCCTGTCTCAGCCTCCCGAGTCACTGGGATTACAGGTGTGTGCTACTGCACCCATCCCAGGTATACCATTAGAATGTAAATTCAATGTATATTCAGAGAATCTAAGAATAAAACAGTATCAAAATACTTCTACTGAGAGAAGATTTTCAATTCTATTAAATCATATTTAGTCTAGCAATTGACCCAATAAAATAATTTCACTTAGTGAGCAAATAATTTTTCTGATACAAAGGAAAAATTAGAAAAAGTTTTATTGAAAATAATTGATCACAATATCCCTCTAGGGATATTGCCTGGGTCCCATATCCATTAGGTAGACAGTCTAAGTGCACAGATATTCTGACATGGGATTTACACATTAAACCAAACTTAACAGGAAGGCTGATGGATAGCCCAGAATGTACCTGAAATTCCTTTCAACAAGTATACTCTCCAACTTATTTTCATGCTAAGAAAATAGGCCAAAGGAAAAATTTGCCCTCCCAATAACCAATCAAGAGTATTTGAGAGGCAATGTGAATTGACACTCCTATTAACATAAGAGTGTTTTAGTTTGACAGGGAGATAAAATGTGACCATTAATACTGCATTAAGTCCAATTATATTTCTTAGCTTGAAAAGTCACTTTCTAAAATAATAGTATTCAGAATCTTCCTCAAAATTCTGCAACTCAAATAAGACAATATAGCTTTTAATTTGATAGACCAAAATTTAAGCTGGTACACTTTCCCAGAGGTTGTGCATTACTTTTTATTAAATTATGATAGCAAATGACATATTTGTATCCTATTTTAATCTCTGAGCTTACTCAACTTCAAAATCAATTAAGACAGTTATAAATGACCTTAGTCTTTTCAGTTGAGGAATGCTATCTGAGCAAAATTTAAAATTATATTTTAATGTTACAATATTTAAAAAATATTTTCTAGAGGAAAAGACTTAACACATATTTTAATTCTGGCCCAAATGTACATAATTTTAAGAAAATGAGCTCTGTTATTTACCCATTACCCTTTTTGACAATAATCAAGATCCACCCCACTCCCTACTCAGAATTACAATGATTTAGTCTCTCCTAGTCATCTTAAAACAAAATATAAAGGTAATGATCTGAAATATAAAAGGAGGTATAAAAATCATAATCCTTTTATGTGTGTATTAGAGTTTGAAATTTCTTAAATATTGGAACTTCATGATACTTTGCAGCATCAGAAATGATTATTAAATCAGAGGTGAAGGAATCAGAGCCAGAGAAGCAGGTAGTAAATAAAGGTCATACAATGAGGTGGCCTATCTGCACCTGCTAGAACTTAGTAGAAGGCAGACCTCATGACAAACAGAGACAATAAAACTTCTTTCTACAGAG
Organism: Urocitellus parryii; assembly: GCF_045843805.1. Taxonomy (NCBI): domain Eukaryota; kingdom Metazoa; phylum Chordata; class Mammalia; order Rodentia; family Sciuridae; genus Urocitellus; species Urocitellus parryii. The sequence continues at coordinate 56,759,135 of NC_135547.1, forward strand.
AATGCAAACATTTTTTTCTCTTTACTTCTGAATGAAACAAATAAATAAGGTGGATTTAAGAAGCAAAAAGAGAAGCTATTGTAGCAATATACAAGGTGGTTTGGATGGAGGTACAGATCAGATTAATACATGGGCATCACATCTCTGGAGAACAAGGTTTAATTCCAGCTCTTGTCACAAATGAAATGAGTTTGACGGTCTGTAGTGAGCAGTAATGCATGACACTCCAAACTGCTGCACTCCTTGGCAGAGAAATCAAGAGTGTTCCATCTAGAACAAAGTTAATCCTATTTGATGGAAAATAACTCATAGTGCAATTCCTTTAAGTATCTGGGGAGGAAAATCCCTTACAGATAGTGAGCATTGTTGATTGCATGATCTAGGAAATAGTCATCCTCCATCTCATTACTCTGCTTGGTCAGTTGATCAGAAAGGAGTTTCAGGCACCAGAAATATTAATCTTTCACATTTTTATTAGTAGCAAAGAATATTAGTGTATCATTAACCCAAGTGCCCTGTCCAAAATAGATATCTGTACACTGAGAGAAAATTGTCCAAGGGTGTATTTTGTCACCAAAATATCACTGTGTGACTCACCTGAGATTGAGGGACCCGAATTATTGATTTAAGACTCACATAAGAAATCCCAAATGCAATATGATGTATTTTTGAAGTATGTTTCTGGCTACCAATTTCACAGTTATAATTTTAACCAATTGATCCATGCTATCATTTCACAACTATTTATCCTTTGAAAATAATGCATTAATAATGGTTTTCAGATTGATATTCTTATACATAGACTGGATAATTTACTGAACAAAGCATTGTTCACAGTGTTCAACAATTTTGGTTCCAATCTCTCTTTCTAGACCAGTCTAACAAGCTATGTGATTTTGTTCCTGTGTAAGTTCCATCATTTGAGTCTAGACACTGCATCATAATGATAAAATCTTGCAAAGACTTCAGGGATTAGCCACATTTCCTGTTTTAGCACCAGAATGTTGTGAGGACTTGTGATTCAAGGCATGTATTAATACAAAAGCCTCTCAGACCAGTCATTTCATCCCAGAAGATGGGAAACATATTTGTTTGTTCATTGAGCCATCATAGCCATGACATGTAGATCTGAAAAAAATCAAAAAGTCTGTTCAAATGATTTTCTCTTGTCAACTGCCTATATTCTTAAAATGACTCTGTCAATGTCAAAATCTATTTTAAAAGTGAAATATACAATAGTGTACAACACTGGACATTGACTAGATTAATTAAATTCTAATAAATAAGGATTGATGCCATTAGGAAAAACTAGTAAATGAAAAGTACCAGTTCAACAATAAAGCAGAGAATATTTCTCTTATGTATACAATATAAGTACTATGAAAACACACTAATTAAGCATAACGCTGTATTTCAGGCAGCATGCAAGGTGATACACACCCACTGTCTCCTTGAATCCTCCAACAACACTGTGAGTAGATAGTGGTACTAATATTTGACAGATGAGGAAATGAGTTCATAGAGTTGATACAACTTAACAATGTCACCTAATACAATAGGAGAAATAACTAAAATTCCTAGGTTTGGCTAACATGTCAAGCCATTATATCTACACTAGAGAATATTACACCAACTTAATAATTAGGGTAAAGGTTAAAATGTTGAGACAAAGTGACACCAAAATACTGTGACTTAAATGAGATTTTAATTTATGAAATAAGTTTCCTTGTCTCTCATCTAATAGTCTAGTTCTCTGTGGAATTTTCCACTCTTCCACAGAGGCAGAGTAATTCATGATTTCAAATTCCTCTACCTCCATGCCCCATGCTCCTTTAGGGTGTTATCTTCATTTGTCTTGTCAAAGCTGGGTTGATGCCATGTTATATTCAAGAAGAGTGAAGCAAAGAAAACAAAATCCATACAAAGTAACATAACTTTCAAATGGAGATGACCCAGGAGTTGCATGTATCCATTCACACATTTGACCCCCATTTACATCCCATTGGCCTAAACATAATTCACCTAGAGGTAAAAGAATCTGGGAAATGTAGTTCCAATCTTGTTATGTATGTTCCTATTAAAGAAAGAAAAAAATGAATTTAGAGGGAAAGTGGACTGTCCACTGCTAAAGATTCTATAGAAGGATCAGGTTTATGAAGTGTGTGGTACAGGAAATCCATGTGAGACTTAATAAATCATGGTAAGAATATAGAGGACATTAAATGAAGAAGTGGTGAGACTGTGTTCTAACAGTGAAAAAATAAGAGGCACTTGTGCTTTGATGCATATTTTGACTAAATTGGTTCTTGAAATTACTTCTGTAGCAATTAGAGAAATACAAATCAAAACTCCTCTAAGATTTCATCTCACTCCAGTCATAATGGCAGTTATTAACAATACAAACAACAATAAGTGTTGGTTAGGATGTGGGGGAAAAGACACACTCATACATTGATGCTGGACTGCAAAATGGTTCAGACAATATGGAAAGCAACATGGAGAATCCTTGGAAAATCTGGAATGGAACTACCACTTGACCCAGCTATCCCACTCCTGAGTCTAGACCCAAAGGACTTAAAATCCATGTAACCAACCTAGGCAACCTAAATTAATTCATGAATGGTAAAAGATCAGTTATTCATGATAAATATTACATTATTATATAATATATTATAAATATGGATTATGTGAAACTATTATATACTATATGCATTATATTAAGTACAATTATTATGCTCTAAGCCTAGTCTATTATGAATAGATTTTAAAATATTATGTACTTAAAATTAGTGAAAGGAAATAAAGCAGATGGCAAAATCTTGAATATTGTTGATTCTGGGAGTTGAGTATATGAATGTCCACTGTATACTGCTTTCTATTTTTAGGTTTGAAAATTTTCATAATAAAAATTTTAAGCCCAATTATTAAAAATAAAACAGAAAACCTAAGACAAAAAGGGTCAACAACGTTAACTGAATATAGACTTACTAATGGTAGAAAAGAAGTAAAAATCAACTGCTTTATTTTCTAAAGTGATTCTGTGTAGTAGTTTTAAATGGCATATACTCACAGTAATAATCCCACATTTAAACTGTATCATAGTCCTTATTTTGTCTTCCAGATGGAATGTCTATTTTGTGCCTCTATTCTTTTCCACAAAACATTGCCTGATTCTCTAACTTAAAAGGATTTCTCTGCTGTCCTTTTCAGTAGTGGTAGACCATGACACTCATTTTATTGCTTTATTCTTGATTGCCATATAGCAGTACCTGATGCTTTGTAACTGCAGGAACCATCTATCAAAATATTCATTTTTATAATTATCAGTGAGATTTTGAAAGACAACTCTACTCCAGATTTAAGTTCCTCTAACTCTGAAAGGTGTGAATTTGCCACTGTTTAGTACTTGAATGACCTTAGGTAAGTATCAACCTCTCCCTGTTTGTTTCCTCATTTGTAAAAAGGAGGTAATAATTCTTGCCATATAGGATGTTGTGAGTATAAAATGGGACAATTTAAGGTAAAATAGTGATTAACACATATTAAGCGCTTAATAGATTTCAGTTCTCTATGTGCCTTCCTTTAACTATGACACAGGAGTAGGCTTTAATTCTAACAACTTACTTCATGTTTTTAACAACTTTATTGAAGCATCTTTTGCATATTAAAAATTCACCAGTTTCAGTAATACAGTTCAATTATTTTTTGTAACTTAATGTTATACTCATCACCAAAACTAAGTTTTATAACATTTTCATCTTGTCCAATAAGATCCCTTATATTAAAATGTGCTATAATTCTTAAACACACCTTTTTTCCACTGGTCACTACTTAGAATGAGAACTGACTTTTTAGTGTACAGTTGTGATGTCTTTCAAAACTACTTTTGATGCCCACAGTGCTAAGATCTTAACAGTTCCGAGGCTGTTTTTGTTGCTTTGTTTTGCTGGCTTTGGTGCTATAGTGGCCAATAAAAATGAACCTGAGCAATTTGGGCTAGAGAGTCACTGATAGTGATGATGCTTGACTCCCAAGTAGCTAACTAGAGCTATTCAAACCACAATAACATTGGATATATGCTTTTCTTTGAACCTTTCTCTCAAGTTAGCACAAACAGCACATAACTACTTTTCAGTTTCTTTGCCTTCCCAATTGGTAAGAACTTGATATGATGCATTAAAATTGATTGTGTGTGTTCCTGTCTTTTTTAGCTGCAATCTATCTTCTGAGAAGTTTCTTGAAAAGTAAATTTTCCACCTATTATTATTATTATTGGTATTATTATTGTTGAATGCTTGTTATATGCCAGACATCATGCTAAATACTCATGCATCATCTTGATTAATCTTCATGACAACTATAATAAATAGCTATTTAATTTGAAGGTGTGGAAATATGTGTCCCATTTTATAGATAAGAAACTGAGGACCAGAGATAAAAAGTACTTTCCTAACCTCACATAACAAATAAGTAATGAAACCTGACTACAAAGCTATTGTAACCACTGTTCTAAGAGTAAAGGTCATGAACCACATGCTAAGTAAGTATCAAACATTACTGTTATTTACAATTATTTACCCGTAAGTACTCTCCATGCAAGACATTATTAGCCCTCATTGAGTTACTGAAGAAACAGAGGGCCAGAGTGTTTAAGTGGTATGTTTTAGAGCAGGCAAATACTTAGAATCAAATCTGAGACTTAAACTGAGTACAGTCTTGAACTTTCCTGTCTGAGTTAAAATTCCAATTGTATTAATTCCTAACAGTTTGACCATGGGTGAATTATTCAATATTTCTATGTCTCAGTTTTCTCATCTATAATATGGGGCTAATGACAATTTAATAGATTATTATAAATATTAAATTAGTTAAGATACCTAAAGCAATTATAATCAGGTCTGCTATATAAGTGTTTTAACAAAGCTAGTTATTAATATTATGTTAAACATCCCCTGGGCATGCATTATTTATCATATCAAGGATACTGTTTTCCAGCCTCATCATCATTTGCATAGTCCAATTTTCTCCCTTACTACTACTTATTGCAATTATTTTAAACCTATTTTTCCAAAAGGCAACAAACCAATCAAAACTATTTTTAAAGATGTAGAACTGAGTTTCTTCATAATTACATTTTCAATTAATATACTTTAAAATGTGATAATGGTATATAAGAAAAGAAATTCACAGTTTGTGTGTGTGTGTGTGTGTGAGAGAGAGAGAGAGAGAGAGAGAGAGAGATAGAGAGAGAGAGAGAAAGAGAGAGAGAGAGAGAGAGTGAGAGAGAGAGAGAAAGGCAGGTTCCTACTGCTCTCGAAAATCTCTAAGTCTTGTTACTCATAAAGCAGTGCAGAAATAATGCTCTTATCAAAGCTAATGAAGTGAGAGGTCCATATCAGTATTATCAGCAGTGAGTCCAACGGGGAAAAGGCCTAGCTCTCTTGGCCAGGGAAAATATCAGCTAGAGCCCAGGGGAGGCTTTTTACAAATTTCAAACACTACTTAGAGGGTTAGAGTCATTTCTAAAATGCAAAAATACCTTTCTGATAAGTAGACTTGTAGCCGATATCTCTTAAAAGTGAAAAGTCTAGCTGGAAAGCAAATATCAAACTAAAATATGGTAATGTTTCTCATAACCACTGTGACTTACATGAAACCCACCTAGATGGATACATATAATAACTGTGTTTTAAAAAGGCTAAGCTTGTGAAATCATTTATTATGTAGAATCAAATATGTTATTGTGATTAAAATTCATGTAGAGTTTGCTCATTCATTCATTCATGTACTACAAACTACATACTTTATGTAGGTTCTTTGATATAGGGAATGTAAAATAATACATTATTTTCAGAAAATTTAAGTTCAGAAAATGCCTGATTCATAATTCCTACCATTTCTCTCTGATGATTCTGACATTTCTCTGCTTCATATAGATACATTCTAATTTATCTCTGAACCCAAATCAACAGAATTCCATAATATCTATATGCTGAAATATTTTAGATGTTTCTATTGTAGTACAGTATTTAAAATTATTTTGTTTGAGGGAAAAATCTTTATCATGCTTGTGACCAATGAAAGAGAGACTAATAAAGATACTTTAGTCATTTTGAAGGTTTACCTTAAAAGTATATGTAGTCTGGAAAAATCTATGTTCCAAACATTATTACAAAAATTTGAGGGACATTCTTCAGTCAAAGGTATGTTTTAGTTATCTTCATTTCACTGGGAACAAAACACCAAAGAAGAACAATAGAGAGGCTGAGTTGGATGGCACACATCTGTAATCCCAGCTACCCAGGAGGCTGAGGCAGGAGGATCACAAATTCAAAGCTAGCCTCAGCAATTTGGCAAGGCTCTAACCAACTTCATGAGACCTTGTCTTAAAATAAAAAACATAAATTAAAAATGGGCTGGGGATGTGGATCAGTGGTTAAATGCCCCTGGGTTTAATTGTCAGTACAAGAAAAAAGTAAAATAAAAACAATGTAGAGGAAGAAAAATTTATTTTGGTTTACTGGTGTCAGAGTTTCAGTCCATGGTTGGTGGACCCAATCTGGGTCTGAGATGAGGTACAACATCATGGCTGAAGGGCATGGCAGAAGAAAGCAGCTCAGGACATGGTAACCATAAAGCAGAGATAAATCTCTGCTCACAAGGGATGAAATATAATCCCCAAAGACACACTTTCAGTGACTATCTCCTCCTGCTAAATCATACTTGCTTGTTGTTACCACCCAGTCAATCCATATCAGTGGACTAATCCACTGATTAGGTTACAACTCTTAAAAATTTGATTTTATCACATCTAAATATTCTTGCATTGTCTCACACATGAATTTTTTTAAAAAATATTCATTTTTAGTTTTTTTAGTTGGACACAATACCATTGTTCCATTCACTTATTTTTATTTGGTGCTGAGGATCAAACCCAGGGCCCCACATGTGCTAGGTGAGCACTCTACCACTGAGCCACAAATCACAGCCCCTCACATATGAATTTTTGATGGATATCTCATATCTAAATTATAACAGTATTCAAGTAGCTGCACTAGCCTCATAAAATCTCCAAACAAGCTCTCAAGGATTAAAAAAAATCTGATTATCTGATTTGCAGAGCAGCTACACATTAAAGGGGGAATTAATTCAATCTGCACAGCATTGGAATCATTTTTTTAAATTAATCACATGTAAATATTTTAGCACTGATTGTGGTAATTTCTAAAGGATTCCATAGGTATAGTATCTAAAGATTTAAAAATTCTCTGAAGAAATAGTCCAAAAGGTTTACAGTCAGATTTTTAAAATTCTCTAATAATAAACGAATAAGAATAAAAGTCCACACCATGCATTTTGTGACAATTTGGAATAGGCTTGAACAGGATATATATATATATATATATATATATATATATATATATATATGATTTATGATGTACACTACTTATATTATCAGTTCAAGATGGGAACAATGAACCATAACTGTTGTCCTTTTTTTCCAAGTGACTTTAAAAAGACCTTTATACACTGTAATTAATTGGCCAACTAGGGAAATCTGCTGTAGAAATAAATGCAGTTCAAATAGTATTCCATAGTAGATGGCATTTGCTCAGAAACCTTTTTTTCTGAAGACTCTTAAAACATGCATGAGAAACTACCAATTACTTAGCCCAGAGAGACTTCTTTACAGAAAAAGCTGGGGGAATTATCATACAATAATAATAAAAACACTGAACGTGTTACCTAAGGCATGAGATCATATACTCTTGGTGACTTTAGTCACCAGGTTTTATATTTAATTAGGTCAATCAATGTGCTTCAGCATCAGTTTAAATAGTTGACTCCTTATTGAAAAATTAAAATTTATTTGCATGAAGTATGCAGAGATCTGCAAGTTTTAAAGTGACATTGGATGTTTTACTCACAAGAATATTTTCCATCACTGTATAACATTTTTGATAATCATATTACAGTATAAGAGCAGAAGGTATTAGCCCTCACATTTCCCAAAAGACTCTAATAACCCCAATTTTTTGCAGAAGAAAACGCTTGGAACACATGATACGAATGAACTCAACTTTTTTTCTCTCTTTTTGTGAACTGAAATTTAAAACCGAAGTTCACTAAGCAGAATCTTTCTTACCACAAATTAGTCATTTAAATGAGGTCGTTTTACAAAACATGAATATCTACATGAAATGCTTGTAGTTTGACCATCAGTTTATTCAAGTTAATTCCATTTGGATAATGCATAGTTAGATAATACCCAATAATACAATATATTCCAAGGTATAGTTTTACCTTGTTTTTTAAAACCAATTGCTGTCTCAATGTGAAACATTCCAACCAATATTTCTTTTGGTAGAACAGCTTATTAGCCCATATTCTGGAACAAAATGAATCAAGAATTAACAAAATGTTTGAGGGGGCATTAGAAAATTATTCAGTCTTCATCTTGGTTAAAGTTGAGTGACTACTGGTATCCAAGTGGTTGTGGAGTTGTACTTACTCATTATTTACAATGGTGCTGATATCAGTAGAATCAAGAAAGATGCTGATAAATATTTGTCAGGCAAAAGGAAGAACAATAAAACTCACAGTAGGAAAATAAAATGAATATGCTTTCATCACACAGATGTTTGTCCTGTTTGTTGCCTTAACAAGCATGGGGAAAGATGAGCCAACAAATAATTTGGCATTGGAGAGCAAATGCTTCTGAATTTAGGATTGAACAATTTGGCAAGATGGTAAGAATAATTGACAGCATTGTCACCAAACATATTAAAGTGAAAAATAAATTTCCCCTGTGTCATTCACCAAAGTTGCCCTATTTGAACTTGATTTGCTATTGAAACACACTCAAGAGAGCATCATTTTCAAACCATGGTTTTTGAACTTCTGATACACATTTGAAAGGGGTTTGTAAACCAGGTTTACTTAAATACTCTATACAATTCTACTTGAAATTGAATACCTCTTATAAAAGGTCATTTATATATCAATAGATGAGCTATAAAAATAAGAAATTTTAATGTCTATTAGTAAAGCTGTAACCAATATCTTTTTTATGAAACAAAGCATTGACACAAATAGTTGCTTTAAGCAAGTGAGAGAGATTGGTTTTGGAAAAAAATACTTACTATATTAAAATAAAGCATTAGGAAAACTAGTAATTCCTGATGGTTTACATACTGATCAATATCTGTACAACACTTTGGGATCTGAAAAGAATAGTAAACAATTTTAAAAATGATAAAGAGTCAATTACTACAGTATCATTAGTAACTATGGAGGGAGGCATCCTTATGTAGTAGGTCTAAAAGTACTCACGGAGTTAGGAAACTCATAAAATGAGAAAGAGCAAAAACTCATCAGTTTAAAAAAGAAAAACACTAAAAACAACTTTCCCCTCAAGTGTGCCCCCAAACAACTATCTTTCAGAATCTTGATTGATGACTATTTTCTAAAGCTTACATTCATATTTTTTTTGTCCCTTGAGAAACTCATAGTTTTTTTTTTTTTCTTTATCTTATTTTGGTGCTGGGGATCAAATCCAGGGCCTCACACATGTTAAGCCAGGGCTCTACCACTGGGCTACACTGTTAGTGTCTGTAAATAAGTCAAGATGGTGCCTGGCATTTTGCCAGAGTGAGTAGTTTGTGAAGTAACGCCAGCGAGCCATTAAGTGTGGAGATTCCTTATTGGTTGACTGCTGTATCTAGTTTATGTTAATTAAGATAAGCTGTGTGGAATGTATATATACCCCTCCTGTCCTACAATAAACGCTCCTACTCCTGCTGTATCAATGTATACAAGTTGTCCGTCACCCCCCGGTTATTTTGCTGCAGCCAGACTGCGGCACTACACCTCCAGCTCTGTTATTTATTTATTTTTCTCTTTTGACAAATGTTGCATTACATTTGCAGGTTTCCATTCACACAACTTAGTGACCTACAGGTTGGATGTTGAATGTGTATCTATGTCAGTCTGAAGATTCTGTGTGCTAGATGAAATCATTGAGCTGAATTGTCAACTGCAAAATGCACACAATTAGACTGGTTAGGGAATTTCAAAGAAGAAAATTTACAAGTTGGGGCTGAAGTTCTTCACAATGCCAAAGCTGCTAGTTTTTTATTAACAACATATATTTGGATTTTTTTTCTTGAAAAGACATTTTCCAGCTGAAATTCTAGCACACCTTTCCATGAATCTTGAGGAAGGGGAAAATTTAGGCTATTAACATTTGCCATTTTTAGAAATATCTTTTTACTTTCCCTGAACCTACTTACCTAGACAGGGCCACATATTTTGCTCAACTCATTCAAGAAGGTGATTCAAAAGGAAATTGGGTGATTTAATATCACTCTAATTTTGCAATCTTACATTATTTAGTACAAAAACAACCATCAGCAACATTGAATTTATTTTCCATATGTATTAAGAGGAAAACACTTAAAATCCACATAGAGAGAGCAGGGGAATTTTAGAAATAATCCCTGAAGGAGGAAAATATATGTTGTTGTTCTTTTTTAAATAAATAAGAATTCTGACTATAGCATACAGAGTTGCACTTAGTTGGCCATATCATTGAAATTGAAGCAATATATTGTTATTTAGTAGTAAAGTTACTTCTTCCATTTTCATTCTTGATTTATAACTTCAATTTTACATTCAGTTGTTAACAATCTTACAAAGCTGGTGCAAATCTGCAGAGATAATGAAAAATAAATGATGTTATAAAGCCGAGTCAAAATTAACACTAAACCATTAAGATGTCAAGCTACAAAGAGTTAGTTTCATCAGGTATACCATTTTGTAGTACAGTATTGGGCAACTACAGGGGAAATAAATTATTCAGACTTTCTGCTCCTTTTAGGATTCTATGAACAACGTGTGCAAGCAGCTTCTGTCTCTTTCTCTGCCAGAGCATGGAAAATAATTCAGGCTTTATTCTTGTAGATTCTGAATGGGTGTCTGTGATGATTTTAATAACTCTCTTTCAAAATTTCGCTATATTTTAATGACATAGTGAATCATCAGTGTTGGTGAAAGGTTTCATTACTCATTGTATCAAGTTGAAATGCTCCATTACTCATTATATCAGGTTCAAATAAGATATAACTCCTTTGTAACATAATGCTTATTTATTAAAATGTATTTATCTTGTCTGGTACATTAATATGTGTTTTTCATAAGAGATGTAATTTTGGTAACAATTTCCCATAAAATTAGAAGAGTTATCTAAAACCTTTGAGACAATTTAGCAGAATATTAATCTTACAAAATTACTATGCTAATAATATTATTCTAAGTAAATACAGTGAAGCTTCATTATAGCATTCCTGAAGTGATCTGTAATCCACCACTTAAAGTCTTAAAAGAAAAAAATGCATTCCTTAACACTGATGTTACCTTGACATCTGTGATTCTAGTCACCTCACAACTTTATGTGCTGAAAATTAATTTAAAATCCTTTCTGTTGAATCAATTCTAAATGAAGGGACATATTCATAGCAATATCAACTGTAGGTTGTCTGTCTGACTTATCCTAGCATGAAACTTGGATGAAAGCAATTAGTAATTTATCAGCAAGAATGTTTATTTCTGTTTAAAGAAAAGCAAAATGCTATGCTGACATCTTGTTTTCTCAAAGACATGGAAGGTTAAATGAGAGTAACAAAGTAAAAATTAGCTCAGCTATTAAGGGGTAGGCCAAAAAAATTGTTTTGAGAGAATACTAGAAATCTAAATTCTTAAGGAAATGTATTTTATATCAGTCAAATAGAAAACAGTAAGTATAGTATAGTTTTCAGATTTATAAAGCAAATGATAAGGAAATGAGAAAACTGACAACTTCCTAAAGGTTCTGGTTGGAAGACTGACTTCTAATGGGAGGTTGAAAAGTCAAATCAAAATAGAAAACAGAATGAATTGGGATGCCTTTGAAAAGTCGGCGACACATTCTTGGGTACTTATATCACTGGCACGCATTACTACAAATACCCCAAATACCATTGTTAGTTTTAAGATTTTGTTGCAAAAGAAAAGAAATATAAAAATAAAGAAAGTTTAAAGGTCAAAGAAAAACATGAATGATTGCCAGGCACAGTAGCTCAAGCTTGTAATCCCAGGAACTCAGGAGGCTGAAAGAAGAAAGTCACAAGTTTGAGGCCAGCCTCAGTGACTTAACAAGACCCTGTCTCAAAATAAATAATAAAAATATCTGGGAATGTAACTCGGTTATAAAGGGCCCCTGAGTTCATGGTCCAGTCCTGAATAACAAATATTAATATCATCAACAAAAATAATAATAACAGATGAAAGAAAGACATGAATAATAAAGGGAAGGAAACTAATGAATGACATTAAAGCTATGAAATAGTAATGATTATATCCATTAATAGGTGAAGATACTGAGGCTCAGAAAACTTAATGAATTCAATGAATGGCACATTTCTGGTAAGTGGCAGAATAAAAATTCTGTCTCTTTGGTCTGCACAAAAACATGGCACCTGGATAAATGAAAGGAAGCTGTCAAGAACTGCAATGAGAAGTATGGGCTTTTTACCAAGGCAATAAATATATATGCATGTTGAAAGCAATTCTTTTACATAGCATCAAATATATAACGCTTGTAATTTTATTCCTCTTTTAATCAATTGCTCAGCATTACATACACAAAGTCATATTTTCTTTGAGAATATTCTGACTTGCTACAAGTGCACTGACACTTGGACCAAAAGGCTGAAGAGGAAAAGATAGGCTTAAAAGGCAACAGCTATTGTTTAGCTATAACAAAGAAATTATTTACCTTTACATATATTAAGTTGGATATAAAAGTGTGTCATAAACCTCTGTGCAGGCAACACTGGGTGACAAAGTTTTCTATTTATTAAGACTTTTTGGACTTGTTTAAGTACAATCTTTGACCCAGAAGATGAGAAGCCTATGTTATCTTGGGTCATTTTAACAAGCAAATTTAAAAACAATAAACTAAACCAAACAACAAACTAAATATCCCTTGTTTATTCTGAACATTATCCTGACTAGATATGAGGCCCAGACATCTGTAGCCATTTCAATATCAACTGAGAATGCAGTCAACACCCCCCAAAGGAGAGCTGAGATAAAAGAATCACAGAGTAGTGGAGCCAGAGCTTCTGACATTAAATAAATTATGACAGCCCTGAAGATTGTTCTGTGTCTGGACTTCTAGTTATTTGAACACATTTATTTCCTTCATTCTTTAAGAGAAACAACACCTACAACAAAAGAAAAACTATACTTATTGAAAAAAAATTTTTCATCTTCTATTTTATAGATAGTAGCTAGCCACTTAAATTTACCCTGAGCAGCAGGTAAAATGTAGAAAATCTGCTAAAAAATTGAGACAATCACCATTTTGGTAGAAAACCTGTTCTGAATTTCATTTTTCTTCCAAAAGCAAATGATTAAAAATAAAACATTACTCTAGTGCCAAATTTTGAGGAGAAGATAATAGAATGTCCAAATGACAGCAAAATTATTTCCTGAAATCTTTATTGAGATAAGCCCCATTAGGATGGTAAAATTCTGTAGTTTCACAGCTGATGCAATGATAGCAAAACAATATCCATCTACTTTACCAGAATCATAAATAGATAGTGCTGAGGATTTCTGGAAATATTAACATAAGTGAAATGAGCATTTCTACCATTTCATTGCACAATCATTCCTAATTTGTTAAAGAACAAAAAGTAATTTCTAATTATATTTTTGAAATTATGAAAGTACATAAACTATACCAAAGACACAGTGACTATTCTTTTCTGACTATATTCCTGGTTTAATCAATCTCATCCACATATCCACATGTATAAATTCTCAGAACTGTTTAAGTGATCCACACTATACAAAATGTAAAGTATGGGCAAATTTGTACATCCATGCCTTATTTTTTTAGTATGCCATTTCTTCTTCTTCACTCCATTTAAAACAAAAATAGTATTAACAAAATTTTAGTTAAAGAGGGAAGAGTGCACTGGAGAAAAGAGAGGAGAGAGTAGAGAGAGATCAAGTAATTTGTTTAAAGTCACAGAGCTACTGACAGCTGGATACCTACTCAGGTCTGTCCAATCGCCAAAGCACTGTACTACAGTTGTTCTGAGAATCCATTTTATTTATTTTATTTTGGGGTACCAAAATCCAGGGACACTTAACCACTGAGCATACCCCGAGCTCTTTTAATTTTTTAAAAAAATATTTTGAGACAGGATCTCACTGATGTGTGTATGGTTTTACTAAGCTCCTGAGGCTGGCCTGAAACTTGTGATCCTTTTGCCTCAGCCCCCTGAGTAGCTGGGATTATAGGTGTATGCCACTGCATCTGCTTTCCATTTTTTATGTTTGACAGGTGAAAAGGGAAGGGAGAAAATGAGGAAGAAGACGGGGGAGGAGAAGGAAATAGGAAGGAATAAGGGGAGAGGAAAGCCTAGTTGTTCCTATGTTGTACTTAGAGATAATTGTATTTGAGCAGGTATGCAGTTGTAGTTATTGATACATGTGCTGCAAAGTATGATAACTTATATAAGGAGTAATAAATATTAGTTTTAGTGCCATTCCATGACTCTAGAAGTATTTGCCAAGTCACCATATATATGCAATCTGAGTAAAAGTGTATATGTGATATGCAAATGAACTTCCTATTCTAGAGCCCCTCACTGAATATGACACTTCTCACTATTTTACTACCTGTACTTTCCTCTTATATAGGAATTACAGGGCTATAATTACTAGGGCACAATCTTTTCTCTCAAAGATCATATAGAATTGTAGGAAAAAAAAGAGAAAAAAATGAATGATGTATAGTTCAAAGTAGAGAAAAATAACCCATAAGATAATTAAGGCCTTAATGCAATTGAGGTTCTAAGATAAATTAATAATCAGAAATTATAAATACTTAGCTCAGAGATGGCTACGTGGCTTAATATTTCTCAAGTTAAGGTCCTAGGATTAATTATGCTACAATCAGGAGTCATATGAGTTTCAGGGGAAAGTGATGGCCAATGTCTCAATAAGGGTTTCTTCTTTCTGCCCAGGAATCTAAGCCACCCTACAACTCACAATCTCGGATAATTAATAGTAACAAAACACAAATACTCAGAAACATATATATCATGCAAAGCCCCTGATAGATCTATTCCATATGTGTTCTAGAAATAGACAAAGAAAAATGGCTTTATTGGTTTATTTGTGGGGGAACATCAAAGACATTGATAAGGTTTCAAGGGCAGAGTCCTGCTTCATGATGTCTTGCAGTCAGCAGGTTCATTGATATCTTGGTAGGTCACACCCATCTCAGGTACTGTATGGGTCATGGTGGAGAAGGAAAGAATTTCACATTGTACCTGGGCAATTGACCAGAGGAATTGTCCACTGGTTATTCCCAGACACCAGGTGTCTCAATCCATGAGGCTTCCATGAGCAGTGACCCATATGCAACCCATGAATGGCTCATGACACATAAGCCAAGTTTGTCTTGTATCTACCATGGACACAAAAAAGGGATAGGTAGGAAGCCTGTCAGATAGTAACCATACCTTATGTAGCCCAACCTGACTGATCTTATTCTTTGGTTCTGAATTCTTATTCACATAGAGTATACACAAGAATATTTTTCTATGTGGCACTCAGAGATTACTTCTCCTGAGCTAAAGCCTGGTCTATATCAACTTTGTAGTTTTGATCCAATCTTTCTCCATTCTGTTTCCAGAAGGATACTTTTAGAATTATAATTTTAGTGTATCAAAATGACTTCAATGGGCAGGTATAAAAGACTTCAGAATAAATTCAATCTGAGAAGGACTTTGAAGAATGAACAGTATTTCCGCTTGAAGATAAGGAGTGAAGTGCAGGCTAAAGAAAGAGCACAACAAGGTCAAAGTCCTATGGTGGGGGTAGTGTAGGTCATATTCCAAAATTTAAATGGATCACAGGCTTAAAATAGATGAGTCATAGCAAATAATGTTTGGTATTGTATTACAGAAGAACTGAAATGTCAGTCAATAGTTGGTAATTGGTTGGCTGGCAATGAGGAGGTGTTGAAAGTCTATGAGCATGGTGGTAACTTGATCAAAATTACCTTAAGAGAGCCTCCTCTGATAGCATGTGTAGCATGGAGTGAAGAGGGACAAGTGATGAGAGACCAATTAGAAAGCTATTAGAGTAGCCCAGGTGAAAGGTAATGAGAGCATTAACCAGAGTGTTGGCAGTGAAAACAGAAAGGAGGTGACAGATGCAAGAGATATTGAGGAAGTAGGATCAAGAGCACTTAGAAATTGATTGCATGTGAAGAGCCAGGCAGTGAAAGAAGTCTAGAGTGACTGAAGTACTCAAGCCTGAGTTACTAGGAGAGAGGTTTTAACTATTACAGAAAAAGGAAAGAAGGATGTATGTTGAAAGGACAAGTGGGATATCTAGTTGGAGATATAAATCCTACCTTGGGAAACATGGATTTGGAGTTCAGACTGTAGTTGAGGGTCACACAAGTAAGAATAATGGCAAAGAAGTGATAGCCCATGTCCCTGGATTGTATAAAAATTAATGTTAAAGTATTATATACATTAAGAAGGGGAGATAGTAATTTATCAGATGTGTGAATGGAAGCTAGAGTGGTAAAGATGAGCTGAGGCAGCTGAATCAAGAGTACTGTACAGGAAAAACAAAAAACAAACAAGCAACTAGAGACTAAAGAGGCATTCCAATTGTCACTAGAAAGAAGCAATGGCACAGGACCCTGTGAAAGTTCCTCCAGAACTGGACAGAAGAAGGTAAAGAGAAGAATAAGGACTATGAAAGGCATAAACACAACACACAGAATTAGTTTCAACAACCTAGAATACCTTTGAAGTCATACAGATAGTTTTATTACAAACAGGTAGTTTCTGTTATGTATTATATATTAGGTTATGGATTCTTGAGAAGTTACAGCAGGTTAGCTTTAAACTGAACTTGAATAATCAATGGATCAAGGTTTTGACATATGTTCCTTTTACTTTAATTCAAAGCATCATTAAATCAAATATGGGATGCATTTTTACTGTCCTTTGATCTGTGTCTTCTGGGGATTTTAAATAACATTTCCTAGTCAGTCAAAGCTGCATTTAAATTGTATATTAAGGGTCTGACTTAACTTCATGAAAACAAGGACATTCAGAGTTAATGCTGAAAACATTGACCTTAACTTACCCCATAAAAACTGTGGAATTTTTTTTCTTTTTGTGTATATTTTCATATTTTTAGATAAAATATAAATGTAAAATTCAAAATGTGAACTTTGCTACATAATGAAGGTGGCCAAAAAAGAGGGGAAAATTGAAGAGAATGAATAAATAATAAATTGAAAATAGGGGTGGTAACAACAGTGCTCTGGGTTGCATTGTGTTTCACATCTCTTGTATTCTTTCAGGAGAAGAAGTGAAGTTATAGAAAAGTTTATGAGGAATGAAAACACTCAATATAGAGGAGGAATGGGTCATGTGTAAGCAGAGAGAAGAACCACATGCCTCCTGTGTTCCATAGTTTTATTGGGTTTCTTAGGGAAGATTCTAGAGAGTCCCATCAAGATAATACCTCTTGACTTTTGACTGACAGAAGGATTGTATCAGATTTTAAGTCACTATTGTGCATGGTTTTACTCTGAGGTACCCAAGTGAAAATCATGGAGGAATTTTACTATTGTAATGAGATTAAAATCATATGATAAAAATCTAAAGGCAACTCAGGATAACCTTGGCCTTCTCTGAGAAACTCAGTTTGTCCTTGGCCTTCTCTCACTGGTTCTAAGATTCTAATGGGAATTTGCTTTAAAAAACAAATAACTCAGATTTTATGGACAGTGGGATTTGCTTTTAATTATCTTGTCTTTCTCAGTCTTAAGAGACTTTGGTCTGTATAAAGGTCACAGAATCCCTCCCTTTAGGCTAATTTGTGTTCTTATTGGCAGAGAAGAGTCTTAGATTTCTCAGACCTGAGAATAGGTTTACAGGAAACAGGTTGTTTGTGGAGGAATGTAACATGTTCTATTGACTTAATCCAGTGCAGGGCCTGATGAGGTGGACTCAGGTTTTTTTTTTTTTTTTTTTTTTTTTTTTTTTAATAAAGCATGTGGGAAACTAATAAGTTGCTGGAGCAGATAGAGGCAGCATTCCTAGACCTCTCCACAGCCCAGAAAGGAAGCATTGAAAGAATAGCCAAACAGAGGTGTGTGTAAAAAAGTAAATATTCTAAAATTCAATATTGGACAATTTGAGACTCGGAAGAACTTGGAGTTTATTCACTGTAGCAAAAAATAAGGGCAGAATTGACTGAACCTCAAAGAGGTAGGGGCCAATGGGGAAGGGTAAAAAAGAGAAAAAGGAGGAAATTCCATAAACTTACTTCCTTAATAACAGCTGGAAAGAAAAGTAGACCCAATTAAAATAGGACAGGGATAGCAAAGATATTAAAGCAGATCCCTCAGTTTAACCCACCTTGTAGACTAAAAGTTGTGCCAGGCAGGGTAGTCCATTTTCAGAGTTCACAGTTCATCAGTTTCCCTAGAAGAAATTAAATCAATAAATCTCCCCATCTTCAGATAGTAACAAATCTAGAGTGGAAATTGAATGTCTTAGTAATTCATCTAGAAGGAAATTGTAAAGGGATTGCTGGTAGTTGAAAGTTACTGAGACCCCTCTTCCCCCTCATCATGGATAAGGGGAGTGTGATGGAACTGACTGAAAAGCTAATCACTCCTGAGGAATGCTAACCCAGCATTCCCCATAGCCTCTGCAGGACCTCTGGAAAAGACTGGCCAACTGTTATCTTACCCCCATCATCATGATGGCTAAAACCACAAGCAATATGGAACGAACAACCCCAAACAGCAATAGCACTTCCACAACTGATCCCATTGACACCACAGTGGAGGAAATGTTGGAGAAAGAATTTAGAAAGTTAATGGTTAAAATGCCCAGTGAGCTATAATAAGATCTATGGAACAAACTTTGAAAATATAGAAAGTGAAAGATCATTTCATTAAATGGAGATTCTAAAAAAGAACCAAATAGAAATTGTGAAAATGAAAGAATCAAGCCAAATAAAAATTCAATGAAAAGAATTACCAATAGATTAGACCACTTGAAGATAAATTCTCAGGTCTTCGAGACAAAGTATATAATATTGAAAGTAAATTCAATGATAATGTAAAGGTGTTAAGAGACCATGACCAGAATATTGAAGAAATCTGGGATAACATTAAGAGACCCAATTTAAGACTCATTGGCATAGAAAAAGGCACAGAAAAACAAACTAAAGGAATAGAAAAAACTTTCAGTGAAATTCTAACAGAAAAATTTTCAAACCTTAGGAATGAGGTAGAAATGTAAATACAAGAGACACTTGGAATCCCAAACAAGCAAAATTTTAAAAAGTCCCTCTCCATATATATTACCTAATATTCAGAATAAGGGTATAATTTTAAAAGCTGCAAGAGGAAAAAAGCAGGTTATATTTATAGATCAGTGAATTAGGATTTCAAAAGTTTTCTCAGTCCAAACTCTAAAAGCCAGGTGGCCTTGGAATCATGTACAGTAAGTATTGAAAGAAAATGGGTGCCAACCAATGTTACAATATCCAGCAAGGCTATTATTCAGAATTGAAGATGAAATAGGAACCTTCCATATTAAGCAGAAAGTAAAATAACTCATAACTACTAGGCCAGCAGTACAAAACATACTCAATGAACTAATTTACGAAGAAGAAATGAAAAAATACTTTCAGCTGTGCATGTAATCCCAGTGGCTCAGGAGGCTGAGTCAGGAGGATCACAGGTTCAAAGCCAGACTCAGCACTTAGAACGTCTATAGGCAACTTAGTAGGACATTGTCTCAAATAAATAGATAGATAGATAGATAGATAGATAGATAGATAGATAGATAGATAAATAAAAATGCTGGGTATGTAATCTGAGATGCACAGTGTAATTTGCCACATAAATATGGTTAAGGAAAAGCATCCCATGATCATCTCAATAGATGCAAAACAAATCTCCATATATTCCACATTCAGGGTAAAAAAAAAATTGAAAATTAAGGAAATAATTAACTTACCTAAACATTGGGAAGGCTATAAATGAAAAATGCAGACCAACATAATGATGAATGGAGAAAAACTGAAAACATTTTATCTGAAATCAGAAACAAGAGAGAGCTGTGCACTCTCACCACTCCTATTCAACATAATTCTTGAAACTCTAGCCAGAAAAATCAAAAAGAGAAGGAAATTAAAGGTGTATAAATAGTAAAAGAAGAAATCAAATTATCTGTTTGTTGTTGATATGATCCTATATACAGAACACACACACACAAACACCCACACGCACACACACAAAAAAAATTCCATCAGAAGACTTCTACAGCTGATAAACAAATTTATCAAGTAGCAGAATACAAGATCAATAACTTTCCTATACTCCAACAATAAACCTGCTGAAAAAGAAATTATGAAAACTATGCCATTCACAATATACTCAAAATAAAATACTTGGGAATTAATTTAACCAAGGAGGAGAAAGACCTCTACAATGAAAATTATAGAACACCCAATAAGTAAATTGAAGAAGACTTTGAAATTGAAATGACCTCCCATGTTCTTGGATGGCAGGATTAAAATTGTCCAAATGTCCATGTTACCAAAGGTCATCTACAGATTTGATACAATTCCCATGAAAATACGAATGACTTTCTTTACAGAACTTGAAAAAATAGTACTAAAATTAATTTGGAAGAATAAAGGACCAGAATAGCCAAAGCAATCTTTAGCAAGAAGAGTAATGCCAGACCTCAAAGTATACTACAGAGCTGTAGAAACAAAAACAGCATGATATTGGCATCAAAATAGACATGAACATCAATGGAATAGAATAGAATGCAGAGATAAATTCACATAGATACAGTAATCTGATCCTTGACAAGGGAACATAATCATACATTGGAGAAAAGACTGTTTTTTAAACAAATGGTGCTGGACAAAACGAATATTCATTTGTGGGAGAATGAATCTAGACCTTTGTCTTTCACCCTATCCAAAATTTAACTTAAAGTGAATGAAAGCTCTAAGAACTGGATTTAGAAACTTTGTAACTGCTAGAAGTAAACATTGGCTTAATTCATCTTATTTGTGGAGGCACCAACTTCCTTAGCAAGACCCATAAAGTACAGGAAATAAAACAAAGAATCAATTAATGAAAAAGAATCAAATGAAAAGCTTCTGCATAGCAAAGTAAATAATTACAAGTATGAAGTGAGAGCCTAGAGAATGGGCAAATATTTTTGCCAGCTGCTCCTCTAACAAGGGATTAGAAAAATAAATAGACAATGCTCAAAAGAAAAAAAATACAAATGGCCAACAGATACATTAAAAAATGATCAACATCTCTAGCACTCAGGGAAATGCAATCAAAACTATGCTGCATTTTGTCTCTGGTGAGAATGGCAATCATCAATAATATAAATAATAATAAATGCTGGGGAAGATGTGGGCATTGCTGGTGGGACTAAAAATTAGTACAACCACTTCTGAAAAGAGAATGGGGAATTCTCAGCAAATAGAAATGGAGCCATTATATAACCCAGTGATCCCTCTCCTCTGTATTTATATAAAAAAATAAAAGCAGTCTCCTCGTATAGTGATGCAGCTACACACTGTTTATAGGAGCACAGTTCACAATAGTTAAGTTGTGGAACCAGCCCAGGGCTCCCAGCCCAAGTGCTCATCCACAGGAGAATGAACAACAACAAAAAAGCTGGCATATACAGTCTGGAGTTTTACTCAGCCATTAAGAAAGAATTTATGGCATTTGCAGTTAAATGGATTGAACATTAAGCAAAATATGCCAGACTCCGAAGTCACAGAGAAAACGTTGAATGTTTATTTTGTTTGTTTGTTTTTTCCATATGCGAAAGCTAGACCAACAACACACAAAAAAAAAAAAAAAAAAGAAAAGAAAGAAAGAAACAAACAAACAAACTGAGGGGAAAACCCCATGAAAGTAGAAGGGAGATCAGTGGATTAAAGAAAGGTGTTGGAAGGAGGGAAGAGGTAGAGGAAAATGGCAGAATGGTAGGATGAGATTGAATAAGTTATATAGTATACATATATAAAACAGTAAATTTTACCTTCAAGTAATATCAATAAATCACTAATTTTATTTTAAAAAACTAAATAAACAGGAGGAAAACCAGTAAAGAAAAGAGAACAGCAGGATAGAGGATGGGAGGGAAAGAGGAAGTACTAGGGACTGAAATTGCATTCCATGAATTTATGATTATGTCAAAATGAACCCAAATATGATGTGTAACTATAATATACTAATAAAACTATTAAAATAGAAAGCAAGTGGGGGCACAGTAGGTTCATTCTATAGAATTATTTCCTTAATTTCATGTTCCTACTGCTCATGTTTATATGCTACCTGTCAGGATGATTACTGCAATATTTCTACACATTACACTAAGATTCTTCTTTGAATCATCAAATTAGGGAATTTTGTTTCTTGGGAAAAAAAAATTCCAAGGCTTTGTTTTCTTAATGGTGAAAAAAAAGTTATATATTTAGTTCCTGCTCCTTGATTAGCAAATCAACAGGAGAGACAACATTGTGCAGCTGACAATGATTGTTTCCCATTGCCTTCTGTTCTCTGATTGGCACCTTAGCTATTGTTTCCTTGCCTCCATACCTTCTCCTGACATTGCATTATATGTTTCCAGGTTTGCTTTCTAACCAACTGCTGAAAACTCAATGGCTTGCATTTTTCTGTTTTATTTTATGTGTGTGTGTGTGTGTGTGTGTGTGTGCGTTTTTTCCTTTAAGAATGTTTTTCTCCTATAATGTAACAACTAATTAAATAAAATTATGCGAGCTTAAGATATTATGGATTTGCTTGTGTTCTTGAAAGTGGCTAAAACTTTCTGTTAGCTCATGTTATCCTACCTCACAGGTAACACGCAAATTTGGAAGGACTTTGGACAATTAACTTTCCCACTCTAAACTTCATATTTTTCATCTATAATATTAGGAAATTGGTTTATTAGTAGCCCGGCACTTCTGTGATTTCTTAAGCTTTTATTTAAAAAGCCAATTTTAAAGATATTTTTCTTATAACCAATTCACAGATACCCTAAAATTGTACATTTCAGAGCATGTAGAAAAACAGGATGGGACAACCCTTGGAATGAATTTCTTTTCACCCCTATTTATATAAGACTCCCTAGGTAGATGCTGAATCTCCTTAACTATGAGGCTGTCTCTGAAAGGAAAATATATATTTACTTTTGTAGAAATTTGAAATGAAAGATCAATATTCTTTTTAAAACTTGGCGTTATATTTGTTGGCTAGAAATGTTTTTAAATTGAAAAATGTTTTGGATTGAAATGGCTCTTTAGCATGTATTTACTTCCCATCCTCCACAGTTTTTCACTCTGTCACTATTATCTTATTCTGATCAGTCCATTGTGCCTGTGGGAAGTCGATTCAGTGGTGGATTGTGAGCAAATTGCGCATTTATGACTGGTCAGCAAATTGAAGACTCATGCAATCCGTGGGTTTCTAATAGAGGCCAAAATGGGAACTAAAGGATCTGAAATTATTTTGTTTAGTGTTTCAACTTGTATCATTTTCCTGCCACAATGATTTTTTTTAAACCCAATATAGAGTGTGGCTAGTTTTCAGACTGAGTTCTTTGAGAATAGTGCAATTATTCCAGCTGCAGATTAACCTTTTTGAAAGCCTACTCATTTAGCAAAGGATTTCATTGCTGCCTCTGATAAAGTTTTAGAGAGATCTGCTTTGCATAGTTGTTAAATTTCTCCTAGTTGTTGCTAACTGTAGTCTACAGAAGTCTTCTATTGTTCCCTTGTACAGTAAGTAAAGGTTCTTATCAGGTAAGAGATTTTTTAGTACCTCTTTGTTATCAGTCATTCAGTCATTAAGATCAGGTAAACAGAGTTGCCTTGCTATTTATAAAAGGATAAGTAACACTCTTATTTAGATTAAAGATCAGATTACTTACTCTATCTGAGCTTTACCTATAAATGCATTCTCAAGTGATTCTTTCTTAAAAATAATCTTTCCTGATCTTTACTTAGAGAAATAACCAGAGTTTTGCAGAGTCTGTGGTGCCAGTCAGCGTTTGCAACCTGGTGAACAAACACAATATTCAAACTTCCCCAATAGTCATAACCTTCTTGAGAACTCTCATATAACTCCATGGAGACTCAGGTGATTCTAGCTCATAAAATCTAAGGATCTATGATTAGGTTGTTAACAACAGCAGGGAAGTAGCAAATTCAAGGTTTCAACTCAAAGGTTTGAGATTTCAAAAAATTTTCATGAACAATTCATTACTGATACATCTCATAGTTCTTTCTTACTGCAATACTTATGTATTACTTTTCATTTTTATTCTTAAATTTTCGTTATTATAAGTATTAACATACATAGATCTACAAATAAAAGGGTTTCATTGTGACATTTATATTCATGCATATATTGTGCCTTGATTATGTCCACATTTCCTCCTGCCTTCTCTTATCCACTTCTCTCCCCCCACCAAATATTCTTCTTCCCTTAAAGTCCACCTTCTACTTTCATGTCATTTTATTTTATTTTTTATTTTATATATATGAAAGAAAATGTGATATTTGTTTTTTTCTGAATCTGGCTTATTTCGCTTAACATTGTATATGTATTATTAACACAATGCCCTCCAGTTCTATCCATTTTCCTGCAAATGACACAATTTTAGTCTTCTTTATGGATAATATTTGACTGTATACAGACATACATTTTTTTTTTCTTTATTCATGCATCTGGCCATGGACACAGTGTATTATGTATCTTAGCTATTGTGAATAGTGCCACAGTAAACATGGGCAATGGGCTGGGGCTGTAGCTCAGTGGTAGAGTTCTTGTCTACCATGTGTGATGTGTTGGGTTACATCCTCAGCACCACATAAAAATAAATGAAATAAAGGTATAAATCATACAACATAATTTAAAAAAACATGGGCATTGGGTTCTCTCTTTTGCATTCTGAGTTAATTTCTGTTGGATTTGTACTCAGGAATGAGATAGATGTATCATATGGTAGCTCTATTTTCAGTTTCTTTGTTCTACTTTTTTATCTTTTATTGTTATTATTTTTTAAATACACAACAGCATTGGAATGCATTACAATTCTTATCACACATATAGAGCACGCAAATTCATGCTTTTATACATGTACTTTGTTTTTTGTTTTTGCATTACAATTCTTAAAATACATATATATCACACTTTTTCATATCTCTGTTTCTATATAAAGTAGCAAGGATGGTGGAATGTGATGGACATCATTATGGTGGAATGTGATGGACATCATTATACAAAGTACATGTATGAAGACTTTAATTGGGTGTCAACATAGTTTCAGTTTCTTAATGAACCACCATACTATTTTCCATAGTGAGTATACTAATTTTCAATATTTTTTTAGCAGGGAGTACCAGGGATTGACCTCAGGGGCATTTGACCACTGAGCCACATCCCCAGCCGTATTTTGTATTTTATTTACAGACAGTGTCTCACTGAGTTGCTTAACACCTTGTCTTTGCTAGGTATTGTTTTATTGAACTCAGGATCCTCCTGCCTCAGCCTCACAAGCTGCTGAGATTGCAGGCATGTATCATGGTGCATGGCTCTAATTTACATTCTTTTTTGTTTTTTTAAAGAGAGAGTGAGAGAGGGGAGAGAGAGAGAAAGAGAGAGAGAGAGAGAATTTTCAATATTTATTTTTTAGTTCTCGGCGGACACAACATCTTTGTTGGTATGTGGTGCTGAGGATCGAACCCGGGCCGCACGCATGCCAGGCGAGCGAGCTACCGCTTGAGCCACATCCCCAGCCCAACATTCTTAAAAGTAATATTTGAGTGTTCATTTGTCTCTAAATGCTGTCAGTATTTTTTATTTTTCATTTTCTTGATAATAACCATTCTGGTGAGGTGAGATGAAATCTCAATGTAATCTTGATTTGTACTTCTCTGATGGCTAAAGATATTGTTTTTTTTTTTTTCATATATTTATTGGTCATTTGTACTTATTTTGAGAAGTATCTGTTCACATAATTTGCTCATTTTTTGATTGAATTAATTGATTTGGGTTGTTAAGGCTTTTGGGTTATGTTATGGATATTAATCATTTTGTAATAATTATTATTTTATTGGCTTATTTTAATTATGTATAATAATGGGATTCTTATGCCATAGTTTTTTTTATAAATGTAACATAATTAGATCAATCTCTTTCTCTAGTGCCTTCCCTTTTCTTCCTTTACATAAAAGCAGAGTTCATTGTGGTATATTCATACACAGACATAGCACAATTTGGTAGATTTTGTTCAGCAATATTTCCCCATGCCCTCTGTTCCACCCTCTCTTTCAATCTATTTCCTCTACTCTATAGGGCTTCCTTCAATTTTCATGATATCCCTTTTATTTCTTCCTAGCTTCTACATACGAGAGAAAATATTTGACTCTTCACCTTTTGAGTTTGGTTTATTTCACTTAGTATGATATTTTGCTCACCCATAACGAGGAATGAATTTATGTCATTTGCTGGTTAATTATCAATTTAATAAATAGCTGTCTAGAATTTTCTCCCATTTTGTAGGTGGCCTCTTTACTATACTGATTTTTTCCTTTTCTGTGCAGAAGATTTAAATTTGTTTTAAACCCATTTGTCAATTCTTATGTTTGTTTTCTGAGATATTAGAATCCTATTCAGGAAATTATTGCCTGAACCAATATTTTGGAGTGCTTCTCCTTCTTTTTTCTTGTACTTTCTATGTTTTAGATCTCATATTAAGGTCTTTAATCTATTTTAGTGGCTTTTTGTACAAGTTGAAAGATAAGAATCTATTTTCTTTTTAAAATTTTTAACTGAATTTTTTAAAAAAATAAATGACAGCAGAATGCATTACAATTCCTATTACACATATACAGCACAATTTTTCATATCTCTTGTTGTATATAAAATATGTTCACACCAATTTGTGTCTTTGTATATGTAATATGGATAATGATGTTCATCACATTCCACCACACTTACTAACCCCCTGCCCCTTCCCCTCCCTTCCCACCGCTCTGACCTATCTAGAGTTCTTCTATTCCTCCCATGCTCCCCCTCCCCACCCCACTATGAATTATCCCCCTTATATCAGAGAAAACAATTGGCATTTGTTTTTCTGGGACTGGCTAACTTCACTTAGCATTATCTTCTCAAATGCCATCCATTTACCTGCAAATTCCATGATTTTATTCTCTTTTATTGCTGAGTAATATTCCATTGTGTATATATGCCACATTTTTTTAAACTTAAAAACAGCATGCTACAGGGACAGAGCCACATCAATGTTTATAGTAGCACAATTCAGTAGCTAAACTCTGGAACCAACCTAGATGCTCTTCAGTAGATGAAAGAAACTATTTTCAATCTTCTACATGTGCATATTCAGTATTCCCATCATTATTTCTTGAAGAGGTTGTCCTTTCTCCAGTGTATGCTTTTGGCAACAGCCAATCTGTAGATGCTGTTTTATTTCTGATTCCTCTATTCTGTTCCATTGGTCTACATGTCAATATTTATGCTGACACTATTACAATTTTTGTTACTACTGCTTTGTAGTATATTTTCAAATCAGGAATTATGATGCCTCCGGCATTGATCTTTTTGCTAAGAATTGGTTTGGATATTGGTTGGCCTTTTGTGCTTCCACATGAATGTTATGATTGTTTTATTTTTTCTATTTCCGTGAAGAATATCATTGGCATTTTGATGTGAATTGCATTCGATCTGTAGATTGCTTTTGGTAGTATGGACATTTTAACAATATTAATTCCCCAATCCATGAACATGGGAGGTGTTTCCATCTTCTAGTGTCTTAATTTATTTCTTCAATTTTTCAATTTCTTTTATTTTTTTTCTTTTAGTTATACATGACAGTAGAGTCAATTTTGACTTATTAATACAAACACAGAATATATCTTATTTTAATTAGGATCCCAGTCTTGTGGATGAAAATGATGTTGACATTCACTGTGGTGTGTTCATACACATTCATAGAAAAGTTATATCAAATTAGTTACACTGTCTTACCTATTCCTATACCCCTCTTTGCTTTCATTCTCCTTTCTTATTCACTGAATTTCTATTCTCCCCTCACTCTCCCCTTGTTATGTGTTAGCATCCACATATCAGAAAGAACATTCAGCCCTTGTTTTGTGGGGGATTGGCTTATTTCAATTAGCATGATAATTTCCAGTTCTATCCATTTACCAGCATATGCCATAAAGTCATCTTCTTTATGACTGAGTAACATTCCATTGTGTGTGTGTGTGTGTGTGTGTGTGTACACACCACATTTTCTTATTCATTCATCTGTTGAAGGGTACCTAGGTTGGCTCCATAGATTAGATATTGTGAATTGAGCTGCTATAGACATAGATGTGGCTGCATCACTGTAGTATGCTGATTTTACCTCCTTTGGATATACACTGAAGAGTGGTATGAACAGGTCAAATGGTGACTCCATTTCTAATTTTTGAGGATTCTTCATACTATTTTCCAGAGTGGTTTCACCAATTTGCAGTCCCACCAGCAATGTATTAGTGTGCCCTTTTCTCCACATCCTCACCAACATTTATTGTTCTTGTATTCTTGATAATTGCTATTCTATCTGGAGTGAGGTAAAATCTCAGTGTAGTTTTAATTTGCATTTGTCTAATTGCTAGATGTTGAACATTTTTTATATATTCATATTTATTCTTTTGAAAAGTGTGTGTTTAATTCCCTTACTTATTTATTGGTTGGGCTATTTGTTTTTCTTTTTCTTTTTTTTTTTTGATGTTAAGCTTTTTAATGCTTTGTATAGTTTTAGTTTCTTTTTAAATATATATATATATATATATATATATATATATATATATATATACACACATACCAGGAATTGAACCCCTGGGGTGTTTAACCACTGAGCCACATTTCCAGCACTTTTATGTATTTTATTAAGATACAGTATCTCACTAAGTTGCTTAGGGCCTTGCTAAGTTGCTGAGGCTGGCTTTGAATTTGCAATACTCCTGCCTCAGTCTCCCAAGCCTCTTGAATTACAGACATGTGCCACCTCACCCAGCTGAATTCTTTGTATATTCTGAAATTAACACCTTATCTGAGGTGGGGGAGGCAAAGATTTTCTCCCATTCCTTAGGCATTCTCTTCATGCTCCTGATTGTTTCTTTTGCTGTGAAGAAGATTTTTAGTTTGATACCAATCCATTTATTGATTTTTAATTTTACTTTTGTGCTTTTTATTGAAAAAGTCAGTTCCTAAGCCAAAAATCTTGAAGTGGTGGGTCTACATTTTTTTTTCTAGTGGCCTAGGATTTCTGGTCTATTATTTATGTCTTTGATACACTTTGAGCTGAGCTTTGTACATTGTGAGAGATAGGGATTCACTTTTATTCTGCTACATAAGGATTTCTAGTTTTCCCAGCACCAATTGTTGAAGAGGCTATCTTTTCTCCAATGTATGTTTTTGGCTCCTTTGTCTAGTATGAAATAATTGAATATATGTGGGTTGGTCTCTGAGTCTTCTATTCTATTCCACTGGTCTTCATGTCTGTGGAAGTCACCGGGCTCCAAAGACTAACTTCCCCATCCCCTGAGAAGAGCCGTCCAATGGTGTGCCCTGCTGGCTCACATGATCCTTACCCACCAATCAGATTAGCCCTGCTGGCTTACATGATCCTTACCCACCAATCAGACTAGCCCTGGTGGCTCACATATCCTTACCTACCAATCAGACTAGTCCTGCTGGATCACATGATCCTTACCCACCAATCAGATTAGCCCAGCTGATTCACATAATCCTTACCCACCAATCAGAAAGCACCCCATGCCAAGTGTCAAAGCATTCAACCATTAAACTGTCATAACTGTCAAACCACCCCCGGCTCTATAAATATGCAGAGCTGTTCCTCAATAAATGGGCATTTTCTCCGACAATGAGCCTTGTTTGTTCTTTCAATGTCTATTTTGGTGCCAATACCATGCTGTTTAATTACTAAAGCTCTGTAGTATAATTTAAGGTATTGTGTTGTGATGCTTTCTGCTTCATTTTTCTTGCTAAGAATTGCTTTGTCTATTCTGGGTCTCTTATTTTTCCAAATGAATTTCATGACAGTTTTTTTTCTATTTCTGTGAAGAATGTCATTGGAAGTTTAATAGGAATTGCATTAAATCTGTATAGTGCTTTTGTTAGTATGATCACTTTGACAATATTAATTCTATTTAACCAAGAACATGGGAGATCTTTCTATCTTCTATGGTCTTCTTCAATTTCTTTTTTTAGTATTCTGTAGTTTTCCTCCATTGTAGAGGTCTTGCAACTCTTTTGATAGATTGATTTCCAAGTATTTTATTTTTTGTGAGGTTATTGTGAATAGGATAATTTTCCTAATTTCAATTTCTTTCTTCTATTTTTTTGTGATCTTCATTGTACAATATTTTCATCTCCTTAGTTAGGTTTATTCCTAAATATTTTCCTAGTTTTGAGACTATTTTAAATCTGATTGTTTTCTGTTTTCTTTCTCAATGAATTCATTTTGTATATATATAAAGCTACTGATGTTTTATGTTGATTTTGTATCCTGCTACTTTGCTGAATTAGTTCATATTTCTAATCATCTTTGGGTTGAGACTTAAAGGTTTTCTAATTATAGAACTATATCATCACAAACAGGGATAATTTGATATCCACTTGCATTATTTTGTATGTCTTTAATTTCTTTCTCTTACCCAATTGCTTGGGCTAAAATTTCTAGTACTATACTGAATAAGAGGAGTGAGAGTAAACATCCATTTCTTATACCTGGCCTTAGAGAAAATGCTTTAAGTTTTTCTACTAATCAGCATTATGGTGACTAGGTGTGACATATATAGCATTTGTTATGTTAAATACTTTCCATATAAAAGCAAATATGATAATTATCAGGAAATATGGGAGAAATAGCTTTACATAAATAACCTTAACCCATAACAAGTTATGGGTTGACTCTCGCAATTCCTTCCTCATAAACATATCATCCTCTTTTGGATCACCCATGTGCTTTATTAAACATTCTATCCACTGAATATTTTGATATTCCCATCTATATAATCTTTCCCCCTAGCTTTTGATGCTGAGAGTATTTAGCAGAACCCTATATGTCCTTGTTTATACATAGCATTAGTAGATTCGATAAGAAGCTAGCTAAGTCAATATAAATAAAATACAAATATGCCAATTAAAAATTAGAATACAGAACATTATAAAATAAAGGGAATGCATAATGAAGATATGCAATGCTTTTGACCTTAAAAATTGATGTACTATAGGATAGAAATACATAAATTCAAAATGTTGTGACTAATATTTACACTAGAATATCTACTCCATTGTTTTATTCTTTAATTTGATGCCCAGAATATCTCACCTAATTTTCTGTCCTTAATGTTAATCCTGCCCAATATATAGTCTCAACATAAATTAAGATTTAGAAATCTATAAGAACAACATTTGTACTAAAATATTCAAAGGACAAAAGAGGCAAATTGTAAACAACAACAACAAAAAATTATTCAACCACACTATTCAACCTGGCAAAGGAAGTAAGGCATGGTAATCCTCAATGTTTTCAGCATGTATAAAACAGCAAGACCAACATAATTAAAGTGAAGTGTTAATTAATACAACTTTTCTCACAGAAAATTTGGCAAAGATTACTAGATACTTCAAAGTGATAATTTTAAATATAGGTATTTATCCTAAGAGAAATTCAGAAAATGAACACAAGATAAGTTATATGAGTGGTCATTACAGTGTTCATCATAGTAATTTTTTAAATGGCATTTATTAAATAAATGAGAGTTTATTTAAATTATAGAATTGTGTGGTACCAACAAAATTAATTATTTTAATGGCATATAAAGAAAATATTTGTGATATATTGTTAAATGAAAACAAAGATAATAAATATACATCTACCCTAAACAATGTAATTTATATAAATTGAATCTATGTTTATATATCTAGAAAAATATGCATATCAAAATGTAAACAATATTCAATGGAATTATTAAAATATTGGTAAAATATTATTCAAGATCAATATATTTTATCTTGATTTTATCGTTTTATTTTTAGCATATTATTATCAGTTTTATCATTTTACTTTTTTCTTTTATTTTTTCTGTAATTTATGTATATAAGTTCCTTCCATACAATATTCAATTTACTGGAATAATTATAGGTATTAAAATATTCAGCTATTCTCTTATATAGTAATTTTTATGATGTAATGCTATAAAATAGACATATTTACATGCTTAACTTTTAGTTTTCAAATATATATTAGACTTTTAAATTCTTTTAATACAATAAGAATGTATCTGGCGGCTGTGGTTGTGGCTCAGGGACACAGCACTGGACTCACACGTGCTAGACCTTGGTTTCAATCCTTAGCACCACATAAAAATAAATAAGTGAAATAAAGTTATTGTTTGAGAAAAAGAATATATCTGTTATAAAATATTAAAGTACACTAAATTTAAAGAAAAAAATTCTTTATTTTGATATCCTACATTAATTGCAACCTCTTTTTTGTGTATTGATTCTGCATATTTTGGATGTGTATAAAATGTACATATTTTCTTTAAAAATAGTTATGATGCACAATATCTCTTGATTTAATTTTTGTGAAAAACATTTCCTACATCATTTAGTGTTCTTTGTGAGTGGCCTATTTAATGCTTGTTTTGTGTTTCTTTAGTATCGATAAAGTGTTTATTTAGTAAGTACACTATTATTGTATATTTAATTGTCATTTATGTTTTTTTCAAATAAGCACCATATGCTGGTTTTATTTTATTTTTATTTTTTTAAAGAG
Source organism: Urocitellus parryii (assembly GCF_045843805.1). NCBI lineage: Eukaryota > Metazoa > Chordata > Mammalia > Rodentia > Sciuridae > Urocitellus > Urocitellus parryii. The sequence goes on from NC_135547.1 coordinate 56,792,173, forward strand.
AGAGAGAGAGAAAGAGAGAGAGAGAGAATCTTTTTTGTAGATGGACACAACACAATGCCTTTATTTTTATATGGAGCTGAGAATTGAACCCAAGTGGCGCCTGTCCTAGATGAGCTCTCTACCGCTGAGCCACAATCCCATCCCAGTGTTTTTTTTTTTTTTTTTTTTTTTTTTAATATGGTGTCTCACGGTAAGGGCTGGGGATGTGGCTCAAGTGGTAGCGCACTTGCCTGGCATGCGTGCGGCCTGGGTTTGATCCTCAGCACCACATACAAACAAAGATGTTGTGTCTGAAAAATGTCTATCTTAAGATAAGCAAGCACTCTGCCACTGAGCCACAAGCACAGCCCTGTTGTCATTTTAAAATGCTATAATAGTGCAAAGTATTCTTATAATGACACCTTGGTAATACACGTTACTTCCTTCGTATAAATCCATATATTTTAAAAAAGCATACAAAATTCCATAGTTTTTGATGAATATTGAAGCATTTTCTTTTAGAAAAATACTACTATGTTTCACAAATGATGTACAGCAGCATATATTTTGCTGCACTTTATAAATAAAGAATACTACTCTTTCTTAAAATGTTTTGCTAAATTAATGTGTAAAATGTTGTTTTTTAGTGTAATGTCTTTGGGATAGTCTCTCCTAACTTTTTTTCTTAGTTGGCCATTAATTTTCTTCTTTGTTGTATTGTGCTTTCCAGTTATTTGCCAATTTTGTGGACTGTTCATCTGTACTTTACTGATGCTTAAGAGATTTTTACATTGAAGACAGCAACCTTAATCTAGGATATATTCTACATTTGCTTTCAAGTCATTAGATTCTCAGTGGTTTGACTAGTGTTGCACTTAATTGTTTTTGATTTATATCTTAGGATTTCTTTAGCTACATGCTACTTGTTTTTTAATGGTTAGTCATAGAGAAATAGCAGAGAAGAACTGTTATTCTACTCTATATATTTAATTTATATTTAATTTTTATTTATTATTTAAATAATAAATAAAAATTAAATATACCATATATTTATTTTTTCTATAAATTATATATATATATATATATGCTTTATAGTGGTATTATTTTTAAGATGTTATCTCCAAACAAATGACATATCTAAAATCTGTCTGTAGCAGCCTGTTTTTCTGTTAGAAGACATCTTTAATTCTGTCAAACAGAGTTAAAAAAGCAAGGGATAAAAAGCAAGGGATCAGCCAGATGCATACACTTGAAATAAGAAAATTAGAGAGCTGATAAGCTGACCTATATTGCCCTTTGCTGAAAACCTTATATCAAATTCATGGCTAGAGCAGAACCACATGCTGTGTCCCTTGTCAGACATTCTTTTCCAAAAAGGATATCTAATAACTTTATGAAGGTATGTGCAGAAGAATAATTGCAGGCCTTTGGGGGCTTCTCCACCTAGATTTCAATATTGGAGAGTCTCACTTTCAGATTATAAATCTGCCCCTATAACTTGCACTTTGGAGGGTGCAACTGAATTGAGAAGCAATGAGAAGGATTAGTGAATTGCTTTCTCTCCATGTGCAGTAATGGGATATAAGCTCTATTGACAGTCTCCTGAAGCCTAACTAGCTTACAACATGTCAGAAATTGCACCTTTAGGATTTACATAAGCATATCCATTCATGGATCCTATGCACAAATGTTCCCGATGTCCTTTAATACAGCTCATGCTATCATGTGGTTTTAAAATGCCAAACTATGTTTACATGAAGTATAAAATTGAGTAATTTTAAGTTGGAAAGAATCACCTAATTCAACTATCATGGAGGGAAACAGAATCAAAGATCTGAACTTATTGAATTTGCACTGTGAGTAGTGATCCTTCCACAATCACCATTTCTCTCAGACAGAGATGCCTAGGTTATAGAATAAATCAATAGCATGGGCAATAGTAATAATTGAAAGGTGATATGCCTCCTCTTACCCTCCTCAGTTGCATAATACATGAAATTCCCCCTGTATCCTTCTCCAGGATGAGAAATAATTCAAGGTGTGTAAATCCAAAGACTATCTGTGTATCTGAGATTAAATTCCTGCATAAAATGAGAAAGGATCCAGGAAGAGGCAGGAAAGAATTCAGGGGAAAACTTTATTGAATTAACAATGCTGTGAGAGACCAGTTTGAAGTATTCAGGATTCCTTGGACAATACACCCCTGAAACATTTAAATGCTGAGGTAAAGCAAATCATCTTTGAGGAAAGCTTCTTCTCCGTGATAGAAAGAGCAAATTTGGATTCAAGTTCTTTTATTTCCTTATCACATTACTGTGTAATACATTTAATTATATAACCAAAAAGGCCAGCATTAATGATATACTGATTGGAAGCACTGTTTCAGTATTAACTCAGAGGCCTGAGTCATCTGTGACAAACCAGAGCTTATCCATGTATATCCACACACACTTATCTACACTATTCTCTTTCTTAAATCATTTATAGAATGGTCAAAATGTAAGGGATTTTAGAGATTATTTAGTTTTCTGTGTTCATCTTAGAGGAGAGAAAATTGAGGCCTAAGGAGAGGAGTTGGCTTATACAAAGCCATTAAGTGACAGGATTCGGTGAACTAGAACTTTAGACTCTGGATCTGAGGCCACTTTCTGTCTGTCTATCACCCTGCTTATCACGAAGATTCTAATTAACTCTGAATTACCATTTCAAACCAGAAAAAGCCACCCATTTATGTCACAATCATCACGTACCCAAGATTTTCTTGCTTTCTTCTACTTTATAGAATTCTCTCATCCTTTCTTTCTCTTTCTCTCACTCTCATCATTTATCTTCCCTTCCCCATTACCTTTGCCTTTCAGTAAAGAGTGACATCAGTGGGAATTTAGGGCATTACAATAACAAGACAATTTTTGTTGATCCTAACCAGGTGGTAGTTATTCTCAAAGTCCAGGTTTATTTTTATAGTGGAGTCTTCACCTGGTGTCTATTTCATAATATTTCCTAATATTAGATGAAACCATTTATAGAAATGAATTTATGATAATGAATTTTAGATTATCCATTCTGTTACATGTAATATTTTATTACATGATATAACACATACAAACACACAAATATTTTAAGGTGAATGACCAAAAAATTATATCTGTAGGTAGAAAATAATGATTTCTTTGTAACTGAAGTTAAATTTTCTCAGATGAACACTTGCCTGGGCTCTTTGACTTTTAGCAAACTCCCTTTCAAACAAATACATTCTAAAACTACATAATTGTATGACCATATCATTCATGTCCTTAAATTTTTACATTATGAATTAGGGACCTGAGGAGACCCACAGTTTGAAAAGAAGCAATGTCGCGGTCTGGCTGGGCACAGTTCAGGAGCCACTTGTCAAAAGAAACAAACTTTATTTTTAGAACACACACACCACACCACACAGCTCCTCAGGAAAAACCCTCAGAGCCCAACTGCCACCACCGGCTTCCTACAAGCCTCACAACCTCCCCCACTCGTCCTGCTCTTGAGGCCGATTGGCTGGGTCGTGTGGGCGGAGCAAAAAAAAGTCCCCCAATGAGCAGCTCCGTGGTCTGAAAGGGCGGGGAATCAGCCCAATGAGCATCACCGCAGAGGAGCCAATCAGTTGGCAGCTAGAAGTTTGCTGGCAGCTGGAAGTTTGCTGGCAGCTGGAAGTTTGCTCTGGCCCCTTCGGCTGTGGCTCTCAACAAAGCAGAACAAGTATGAGCATCAAGACCTACCAATTCCCCTGCATGCTGGTGCTTCCTGCTATCAAATGTTTATTTTCCCAGGGGATGGTTTCCTTACATTCTTTAGTTGAAACAGGAACTAGAGGCACTGAATACCTAAATTCAAAAAATTGTCTTCTCAAATAGTACAAATAACAAAGCAAAATATTCAATGAATCATATTCCCTTTCTCTTTGGAAAATCTGGCATCAAAAATACCATTTCAAGCTTGTTTCCTTCAAACTGTTAGTGTTAAATTCAAAAGGAAATGTGCTGGATTGCAAGATGGGCTAAGACACACTAAAGGGGTATGCAATGGCCTTTCTTAAGTTCACAGAAAGGTTAATATTGGATATTTTTTTAGATGTTGATGGACCTTTTTATTTTTCTTCATTTTTTATATGCGGTGTTGAGAATCGAACCAAGGGCCTCACACATGCTAGGCAAGTGTTCTACTACTGAACCACAACTCCAGCCCCTAATATTGGCTATTTTAACTTGAATGAAGATAGCACTCTAATTAATATTTTTTTTTGCTTGGAACCTAGAATTGAATATGATTTATATTTTATGAATGTTTGGTGATATTTTAAAGCAAGAATGCATTTCAAAAGTAGTAGTGAAGGAGAAAATTATGTGCTTAAGTTTAACAGAAAAACAAAATGACACCTTATATTTATATTGTGCTTTGTGGTTTTTAAAAGCAATTCTAAAATTATTCATCATATTATTGGAGCCTCATGGTAACCATGTGAGACAGGCAGCACAGGTAATTTCCTTGTACACCATATATCTTTACTGTACAAATGGTGTAGCTAAGGCCTAGAGATATTAAAGCCATTTCACAGTAAGTGGCTCCAATAGGACAAGAATCTGAATCCTCTGACCTCTGAATCAGTATACTTTCTAAGGTTATTAGTATTTTTAAATTAAATGAATAATCCCCGTTACAAAAGTTTTCATGTTCCAACAACACAAATTGCCATAGATAAAAACGGTAATAGAGATGGTACACAGAAAAAATATGTAATTTAAAATGTTTTAGCAGAATGCAGTAGTGCAGGCCTGTTCATGTAACCTACTAGTTAGGCTGAGGCAAGAGGATTATAAATTTGAGGTCAGTCTAGGCAATGTATTGAGACTGTGTCTTGGAACAAAATAAAAGTAAAATGGAATGGGAATGTAGTCTAGTGGTAGAGGTCTTGCCTAGCATGAAGGGGGCTTGAACCCCAGTACTAAATAATAAACAGTTTTATGTAGGTTTCCTATTGAACAGAATCTGTAAGTTTTCATTGGTGATATATCATATGTCATGTCTTTTTTATAGGCTTCAGAATTCAAATAGAACTTGCTCCTATGGTCTGAATATTGGTTTCCCACACAATTTGCCCTGTTAGGATGCATCAAGAGGTGCCATTTTTAAAGCAGAGAACAAACCTTCACCAGTCACGGAGTCTTCTGGTGTCTCGATCTTGGACTTCTTCACCTCTAAAACTGTTACAAATACAGTTCTATTGTTTGTAAATTACTCCAACTAAGACATTTTACTATAAAAGACCAGAATTAGAAAATTATTTTATTTTCCCCAAGTGAGATGTAAAGGGATTTGGATCACATAGAGAAATTGGTGATGTTGGTGATGGAAGTGAAGAGAGGGAGGGAAAGAGGAAAAGGCGGGGGGTGGGAGAGGAGAGAGAGAGAGAGAGAGAGAGAGAGAGAGAGAGAGAGAGAGAGAGAGAGAATATGAATGAGAGAATGAGTTCAAGATTTAATGACTTACAACACCAGAAATTGTCGGGGATGACTTAACAGTGCTGCCAAGAATGGCAAGTAGAAAACAACAGTTTGAAATCAAAAGTACACAAGCTCACAGCTCTTCCTCCCTTCCTTTGGGATACCCGCTTGAGATTCAGCAACACTTATCTAATCTCTAGATAGAGATTCTGCTGCTTCTATGTTAGTGGCCTAGTTGATTAAAAAGAATAGGTGCTACTCTTGGGTTGTTAGGGGGATTCAGTGAAAATGAAACATTTCTGTGCTGGGTACCAGGGAATTGAACTATAATAGCTGCATAGTTTGCTAGGGGAAGTGGAAGCATGCTTTAAACTTTTAATGTTAGAAAGAATGTTGGATCCTAAGAACGAAGACATTAGTAAATATGATATACATTGTAAGATTTAAGAAAACCAAAGGGTTCACTTTTAGCTCAATCATCAGAACAATGGCAAGGAAAAAGGGAAGTTCACTACTTAATGAGTTCTTATAATATAATATAATGTAATATAATTTAATATATATTTTCCTATTACTTCTTCATACTTTATTACGACATCCCATTTATTTGTCTGCCATTCACAATAGACTCTGAAATCCGTGAAGGGATGAAAGATGTCCACATTCTTTTCTGCTTTCTCCCTAATGCCTTATTATAGTGATTGGCATATGGTAAGATTTCAAACTTATCTATTTATGGAAAGAAGGAAGGAAATAAAGGAAGAAAGGTGAAAGGGAGGGATGGAAGGAGGAAGGGAAGAAAAGAGGAAGGGACAGACCCACAGAAGAAATGAATTCATCAGCCTGGACTTATTATTTTTAACTACACTCATGCAGTACATTAGCTTAAATTTCTGCCCTTTCGGATTGAAATGTAGGCCAAATAGTATTAAGATATTATGCTATCTGCACTTTTATGAATGTATATTATGCTTCAGTGAAGAGTTAAAATGTGTCTTTGAAAAAATCTTACAAAATGCATTCAAATATTTATAGACTCATGGGGGTACTATTTATCAAATGCATTTTCCCTGCAGTAACTTTCAAATTCCAGTCTTTTTTTCTTAATAATATTTTAATATCTGCTACAACAATATAATATTATGTTTGAATAGAATTTCCATTACATACTCAAAAGTAGACTCAACATTCCAAAACATAGAGAAAGATCTGCTTTTTAGTCTGTCAATGATTCAGGTCTAACAAGTTCTTCCTTAGGAATGACAATGGTTGCACCTAGTTGTTTTTACTCATGTGCAAAAAAAAAACTACTAAACTCTATGTGGCTAACCTCTATTTATCTATTTCTGTGTCTTGATTCCTAGATCACTTGGTGAGGTTATTTACATTTATAAATTGTTTCACAATTTGTTCTTTGGAACTGAGAAACTATTTATATACTGAATATGAGATGCAAAAAACAAACTTTGAAATAAGTAGTGAATTACATGAAATGATAGCAGAAATTGGCAAAATCAGAAAGCTGAAAGATATTGGTTTCCTATGTTCTTATTTCAGATGAAATACTGATTTGATTCCTAAGGAGAGAAACTGAGGAACAATAAAAGTGACTCTTTTTTCTCCTATAATATTGAAATTAATATGTGATCATTTACAGAATTCTCTTCATATAACATGCTAAGTAATCATACTGAATTTGAACATTTTATTTACACTTTAACTCAGATTCTTTCACTGGTGCATATTAAATCATCATATTTTCCCCACAGGATTTTAAATATTATAACTAAAAATATATTAGATGTGAATATAGTTAAGTTCATAAGGTTATTCAAACTTCAAACATTTACAAAATTGAAATATATTATTGAAAAAAATATTTTAAAAATAATGTCTACCTTTCTTTAGAAAATGTCAATCACATGAAAAGTACATTCTTCAATACTTAAATCTGTCAATAGTCCTCTTGGTTCACCCACACTACCATTTACTCCACTCCTCTCTGCTCTGGGAAAACCAATCTTTTAAAAAATTAAAAATGAATTTAACTACTTTAAAATTATATTTGCCAAAAATAATTATGTGAGACCATGGTAACTAAATATATAATGTAACAAAATTACATGTTTGTATACCTTAGATAAATATTAAGTTGATTTTATTGCAGTTGTATCAATTTTCATATAATACTTATCATATAATGCAATAGAGCTAAATAAGTATTATTTATACAAAAACTAAAGAATACACATAATAGTTACATATTCTATTGTCCTGTTTTTAGTTTGAACTTTTTCTTTAAAGCTGTCTGATTCTCAGTGCTCTCCTTTGAAGAAAATGTATTGTACCTTTTAAAATACGAAAATAACGGCACTTATATTAATTCATTTATCCAAGGATATGGAAATAGTCAGAAACAGAAAGATAATTGGTATTAAAATCTTCCATTAGATCATTTTAGCATCTCTCTTGTCACTAAAGTAAAAAGAAATATGTTTGGTCGTTTTCTGTTTTGATTTCCCAAGGACAGGACTGTTTTTATTTACTCTATAGATATATAAAATGAGAATGCTATTTTTAGCAATATATCATTAATTATTTGGAAAGAAAAGGAGAAAACATTGTGAGAGTTGTAAACAATGCTGATAGAAACTAATTATAGAGGAAGAAAAATAAGGTTTCACTCTGCAGATATATTAAAAAAATCTTTAGTAAAATCCACCCACTCTGTTGTATATTTTCTTTGGACTCTATGAGAAGTAGTTTAGGAAAATTAGATCAAAGGTCAATTTTGTAAAGTGAATAAAAAATTAACTAAGTTTCTAAACAGAAGAAGAGCAGAAAATCATAAGATATATTTAAAACCAATGAGAAGATTTGCTTTTATAATCTTTTATTCAAAATCTTTATGAAGATTTGCTCAAAATGAACTCAAGTACTATGGACACATAGAGACTTACTTAAAATAAAAGTAAATGTTTCTATTCAAAATGTTTGTTCAAAATATCTCTTGATATTTTTTTTATTTTTCTTCCTCTATAATTAGTTTCTATCAAGAGATATTTTGAACATTTGGATTTTACAAAAATATCATATATATGTATAATTTATGATTCATTTCCAAACTGCAAGAAAGCATTGTAGCTAAATTACTATATAAATCCATACAGACCACTTTGCTACTTAAAGACAAAATTAAATGCCTTTATTAACTATTGAAGTATAGTAAAGATATTCTAAGGAAATAGAATTCCGGTTAGTTAAAATGATGCAGTTTAAAATAAGTACTGCACTTAAGGTAGATATGTTGCATTAGGACCTCAGTAAAACAAAGTAGATGGACTTTCTAAAATCCCTCAATGCATCCTCATTCCCCTCCATGCTGTTCTGTCCCTTTCTCTCAGAGAAAAGAGCCATTAATGTTACATTGACATAATTGATTTAACTCTCCAGGGACATTTGAATTTTAAAAGGCCACCATAGAAAGGGCCACATTTAACCTAAAGGAGGCCTGGAAAATATGCTCAAGTGTAATATATATTCCTGTCAATTAAAGGTTTATTGTAACTTTTGGCTTTGTAGTTTTGAAGTATAGGAATTATAATTTTGGTTTCACTTACTTTCTCAAAGTCACACACTGTGAACTTCACACTTGCATTAGGTTTGCAGATCACTAATTGAAGTCTATCACCATTGCATGACATTCTTTAGAATAGCTCTTATGTGCCCTGGACTGTGAGGGCCTTACAGTACAGAGTCTAACTTATTTATCTTTGTATTTGTAGTGTGTGGCACAGCCAGAAAAACAAGAAAGACTCAATAAATGCTGGTGAAATGAATGAATGCATCAACAAGAAGAGATTTGTCTATGTACCATAGAGGCACACAACATGATCTCACACAACAGAGTTTCGAATGAAGATCAGAAAAATATCTAACAAATATTGACACTGTATATTAAACAATAAGACTGTTAACAAATAATCATGTGTGTATATTTGCATACGTGTACATCTCCCCTACTAAAGAAAAAAAAAGAGAATTAATAATAAGAAGCATGTTTTATTAATTTTTTAATGCTCAAACTCAGTGACTTGTACATAGTAAGTGCTCAATTCATTTTTTCTGATTAAATGATTGGTAGGTCATATGGATAAGTAAAAATTAAATTGTAGTATAATCAATGTATCTGTATTTCATGAGCACTTCTTATTCTGTTCTTAATGATTTTTTTTCTATTTTCTTGGAAAATATGATGCCACTATTAAGAACTATTAGCTGATTTACAAATTTTACCCAAGTGGTTGTGTGTCAGCAATGGGTGGCAAGAACAGGGAGTTGGGGCAGAGTGGTTTTAAAAAACCTGAAATGTTATATTTCTTTTAGGTTAATATTCTCACTAATCACTTATAAAATAATACAATTATATGGGATTGACATTATTTTAAAATTCTAAATACAAAATGAACTACACATCTATAAAAGTCAGCAAAACACTAGTGGTTATGCAATAATCCTAAAGTTGACTACAAAGAGAATGTGAATTAATAATGAAATTCTATGGTAATAGTGCTATGTAATAAAATGAACTAGAATTGTTCTTTCCCTATGTCAGTCTGTCTGTCTGTCTATCTCTGTACCTACCTACCTCCTAAATTTCCAATTGCTTTCAATCATCTTGGGAACTATATTCTATTATTACCCTCTTTCTGTTGTTGAAAAAACTAAGAATCTCCAACATAATTAACTTGCATAAATCATACATTTGTAAATTTCACTTTCTACTAGTTCACTAGTGCTCTGAATTCAGAATTAGACACACAAATATACATGCACATAAATTCATATACTTTAAACAAAATATATACATAATCATCTAAGATCCTCAGAAAACCAAAATGTATATAATGGAAAAAAATTCCAAACCATACACTAAACTCTGTTCTTGTCTGTACCATGTCTACCTACCAAATCTCACTCCTCTGAGCTAATTGCTGCTTTTTTTGTACATTAACACATGCTTTTTTTTCTATTAATGGTTGAATATATATTATCCATATGAAAATATAAAACTACTTCATAGACATTTTTTCACAAGGGAGGAAGAAGGGCACATTTTATGGATATTTATCTACATATATAAAGTGGCTATAGTTAATCATAATTACTGATATTTATCTAAATATCTGTTCTATAATTTCTAGGAAGAGAGTTTGCATCTATTTATATAGCCCAGAAGATTAGATTTTAATATTTAAGCAAAGGGATTCACTTACTTTTCCAAAGACATATAGGAAATGCTGCAAAAAGGATGTTTGCCGCTATTTCCTGTTATTCAAATAAATTGTGCCCTCTGGAGTAGTCCGCGAGCCTCTCCAATGTTCTGTCTATAACCTGCTGGTGGCCTGATTCTCTCTGTGCTTTGGTTTGTGCTGTTTCTCCTGTTTAGAATGGTATGCTTTTTTTTTCTCTCTCTCTAAATGTCCAAATTGTACCTATTTTTCAAAGACAAGTCCACGTCCCATTTCAACCAAGGAGATTTTTCAATTATTCGCATCCCTTCCTGATGTTACATAGTGTGGTAGAAAGAATTCTAAATATGGATATTGAAGATTCCTGTTTCATGGTTACTTAATTAAACATTAATTCAGGTAAATTTCTGAAGGGATTTTGTGAATGTAATTAAAATCCCAAGTGAATAGATCATAAAACATGGAGATTAACATGGCGGGCCTGACACAACCAGGTGAGCCTTTTAACAGCAGAAAATTTTCTCAAGCTGGTCACAGAAGGAGAAGTCAGAGATTCAGAGCATAAGAGGTATTTAATGTACCATTGCTGGCTTGAAGCTGCAGGGAACCATGTAAGAAAGAAAGCTGGTAACCATTTGGGGCCAAGGGAAGCTAATAAATTTGTTTTAAGTGATGAAACTTGTGGGTTGTTTTTTATGCAGCAACACCATAGGCAAATGCTTGATTCAAGTCAACACTCGACCATATTACTTTATTTAGATAATATGTATGAAAATATGTAAATATTGATATTATTGAATATTTTTACATGATAGTATTATCTCCTTAATATACTTCTAAACTCTTTTATAGCAGACCATTTTTACACCTAAGATAAAAATTAAAACATTTCCCACTGAGCTAAAAACATCACTGATAATAAATAATTGAAAAAGTGATAATTTAAACAAAATGTCCAACTCATTGGCCTTGGCTTGTGTTCCTGAAATACCAGCACAGAAGCTGCTTGGATTCTTGGTTATTTGTAATGAAACTATTTTTGTAAAGAAGCAGGTGCTTTAATTTGAAAAGCCATGTATCAATAGCTAATATTCTCCATAGTAAGAAATATATGTGTTTTTCTAAAGAATTAACATATGCTAGTTTAATATAATGCTATAATTAAGACTCACATGGATGCTGTAGATGTTATTATTGTGCTTGTTGCCGAGGCAACCATATGTACTATGTTCAAAAAGGTTGATTTTTCCCCTCCTAAATGAGTGAGAAAGGGGAAAAAAAAGAGCTTACTTAAAATCCTATTTAGAAAGGAACAGCCTGGCATTTTTAAAATCTGGTGTTTCACTTCATCTTATCAAAAGTCATTCCCCAAAAAATGTCAAATCGGAAAGCACCGATTTTTTAATCAATCCATTTATTTATTTTTCAGCAATTGCTTTTTGGTTGATTTCTGTGGGCTCAAAGGCTCCAGTTTTATTCCTTTACCTGATCCCCTACATCAGAGGAAACAGCATATTCATCCACATTACTCATCAGAAGATACAACAGACATTTCTGTATTATAGCATTGTTGTATGCAGTCATATTATAAGAATGAATTTTATTTATTCTAGTGAGTATATTTAATTTTATTCAGGTAAATAAATCACTATTTCAAAATTTGGGCATTCCCTCATTATTTCCTTAGTTATCCTGAATCATTGACAAACAATGTGCTTTATTTCCATCCTCTAACTCTTTAGCAAAGGATATATTGGGGAAAAAAGGGGGCAGCAAGCTCTACAGAAGGAAAAAAATCAAGCCTGACTGATCTATTGTGGTTCTAACAAATATACACATAACAAAGGGAGTCCAATAGATATCTATTTTCAGCCTCAAAAAGGCCTGTGTCAAGGTTCCACATCTACAACGACTTCATTGGCCTTGTAAATCCAAAATAGTGAAACAAACAAAACAAACAACCTTCCCTACAAAAATAGAGAATTCACTTCAATTCAGGAAACAAATAGGTATTTCCAAAATAGAGAATTAAAAACAGTGGGATTCTCTAGGGACCTGGGTAGTCCACATTTTACAAATGTTCCTGCAGTGGAGCACAGTAAAACCTTCAAGGTGGCAGATGATTTCAAGCATGTTGGGAGAAGTTAATGCATTAAGGGATGTAATAAATTTTAACAAAGTCATATGATTGTGTAAAATGAGGATATGACTTATTGCAAAGGAATGTCATCAGGAAAATATTAAAAACAGTACCTAAAGAAATGTATGAAAGGAGCTTGGAATCAGCAGGAACTGTCCTCTGTCCAATGTGTTGTTGAGTCAAAAGGAAAAAAAGAGAAAAGAAAGGAAAGGACAAGAGAAAAGAGAGGAAAAGAAAAGAAAGAGAAAAACTACAAAGCAATATACTTCATTAGGAGAGAATGAGATAGAAGAAAGATCCTCCCTTTCTTTAGAAATTATTGTTCCAACATCAGAGAATTCTGATTAATGAATGAAAGGAAAAAAAAAAAACAGAGAAATAAAGGGAACATACCAAGGGGTTGAGCAGATTGTTTCAAAACATGAAGACTGATAAGAGGTATTGACTCAGGTGAGGAAGTGATTTATTTTTTCTGATTTTAATTTAGTGAATTCATGCATATTGAAATTAAACTAGTGAGTCTTGAGAAAATTTCCCCCCACAATGAAAAAAAAAGTGAAGACCAATATTCTACAGTGAGGAATAGATTTATGGAAACTTTTATTGCTAGAGGTTTTTTATTTTATCTTTTTCTCAGACTTTTATTTCTATCTACTTGTTTCACATCTCTACTTGATTTTTACACAGACACATGAACATCAAAATCTTTAAAAATAAGTCATTTATCTTTGCCCCATATACATGTTTCTCCCCTCTTGTGTGTCCTTCCCATTGAATAGTAATTCATGGTCCTTTTCAGTCCCTTTCTCTCCCAAACAACCCTATGTATCACCAAACAATGGCACAGTAACATGTGCGTTTGTCAGTTTTTTATCACTGTGTCAAAAATTATCTGACAAGAACAACCTTGAGGAGGAAAAGTTTATTTTGGCTCATGGTTTCAGCATTTCAATTCATGGATAGCTGACTTCATCTCTCTGGGCCTGAGGTGAGGCAGAACATCCTGGTGGAAGCTGGTGACAGAGGAAAGCTGCTCATCATAAAGCAGCTGGGAATCATAGGAAGTGAGGCCCCAGGGACACTATACTATCTCCAAAGGCATGCTCCCAATGACTTACCTCCTCCAGCCACACCCTACATACATACCGTTAACACCCAGTAGTCCTTTTAAATTATTAATCCATACATTGGATTAATCCACTGATACATTGTAGGTCTTGAAATCTAATCATTTTACTTCTGAACATTCCTGCATTGTCTTACACATGAGCCATCAGGGGACAGCTCATATCCAAACCATAACAACATGTTTTCCCATCCTGACAGTTTGTTATTCTAAGTATGCTCCAAATCTAGATGTACATCTCAATTCTCACTGTAAATATCTTGGTTCTTCCATGAATCATATTAAAAATCTCCTATACTTTTCTAATCTGTTTCTGATTTTTCATCTCTTCCCTTTGTAGACCATCCTTGCATAGTTTGAAGACTGACCTCTAAAAATCCTTGGTTAATCATGTGATTCCCTTACATAATCATATTCAACTGCCTCCCACTGTACATCAGATAACTTCCAAACTCCTTACTCTGACATTCACACCTCAGTATAATATGGTACTGTTTCAGTTGTGTTTAATCACTGCTTTCTACTCTAAGTTCCCATAGCTCTAGGTACAGCAGACTACTTGCAGTTCTCAGCATAGCTCCATAAACTCTCATGCTCTAACTTCTATTACAGTATTCTAACTAACCCTTCTCATTGTAGTTACTTGTCTAATGGTCGGACTCCTCACAAGCTCATGAGTACCTTGAAAGCAGAGAAAACCTTTTGTTATAGTGTTACAAAGGATAAAAAGGATAGCTCAATAAACATTGATTGAATGAATGGATGAACAACTAAATGAACAGAGGCCATGTCGTCCAAAGATATGAATTGCTTTCACAACTTTTTTGATAAATTCACAGGTGGCGGTAGCATAAAAAGAGCAAAGAGAACATCTTACTCATTAAAAAAAAAAAAAAAGATGTACTGCCAGTCCAATGACTGGCACAAGGTGTGCCTTTATTGTGTATGGAAGATGTGAGAGAATTGTACCATTGTTGGGCTGGTTCACAGCTGGAATGTAAAGGTACAACTTTTCCTTTTTGAATTTTTCACATTAATAACATATCTTTTTGCTCTTTTTTTAAATCATTGTTTGGATTGGTTCCCTGATTTGAAGCACCATAAAAATTCCTTGTTGTTTTCTAGATGCCTAAAACAGATTGCCATCAGCCATAAAACTGAAAGATGCCAAACTTCCTTGAAGGATGTACATATGGAGAGTGATTCATCAAATGTTATACACGGAAGTTTCTCATCCATACCAATGGGAGGAGGGATTCAAGTTTGAAAAGTAAATTTCCTAAACCTGAAGTATTTGCAGACATTCATAGACGTAGTGATGATACAACTACAAAAATAGGCTATTTTGAAAATAAGCCATTTGATTCATAAAGATGCTAAAGTTTCATCTGGAAAAATTGCTAAGAATTCTTCCTTATCGAAATACAATTAGGCAGTGATCAAAAAGTCACACATACTCTATAATCAGGGGCACACTGATATGCTTATTTCCCAGTTCTATTTTGTGTGGCTCCACTCCACCACCAATAAAGCCCTACTTTCTACATGTATGTTATTTTCTGAGACAAAACCTCTCAGCTCCCTCACCCTCACCTCATGCATAATAGAGGCATAATACCCCAGAATGTGTTTTTATAGAGTTATATTATGTTTAAGAAAGTTTTTTTTCTTTCTGTTCTTTTTTAAATGTGTATTTTTATTGCAGAAGTTAGCATCTCTTTATCAGCAAGGATTTGATACTTCAGGAATGCATATTTTCCTTATAGTATTCCATATAGTATCACATTCCTGCTCTGTTTTTATCACATACACCCAGCCCACATGCCCTGAAGGGGAGGTGGGGAAAAACCACACATTTGTCAGTAGAATCTTGACATTTGATTTTTAGACATCCCTCAAGCTTGCAAGACAGCATGCTGTCAAACATGAGCAGCTCAGTGCATGTAACAAAGAGTTCAAGGGCTGACTGCTGAATCCAATCTAAGTGCCAGATTCCAAAGACTTTTCATACCTGGGCTTTGCTGAAGGGCTCACATCTATAGTTCATCTGTCCTTTACAATGTATGTACAGTAGCAGTTGGGGCTGTGCAATTTTCCTTCTCCAAGAAAGGTATTGATTGCTCAGGAGTTATTGTCAGCATTTTAAAATAAAATATGCTTTACTTTTATCATCAGAGGGAGAAGTATATTGTAGATTGTAATTTACTAGTGCTAACTCTGGATCTGCAGGTTTGTTGCTTCAGTGATTTAGTGGATTCTCAATGGATAGTTTGTTACATCTCTAATTTGAACATATATCTGCAGCATGTGTTTAATGTTATGCAGTTTTCAGCGAGGCATGAAGGTTTTGGCACTACAAAGCAGAAAAGTGCAGGGACTGTGTGACTCCAGGGACTGGTCATGAGGTAACTGAGCTAGTTGCAAAATCAAATTCAAGTTGCACCAATACAAAGGTCACAGAAAAAAAAAAGGATAGCTACGTAGAAATCTGAAAAAAATACCAGTGGTGAAAACAAACCTGTAAATAATACAACAAAATACTCCTCACTTTCAGGAGATGAATGAACTTAGTTTCCCTATGCAAATTATGTTGTTGACACAGAAGTAAAATGCCCCCCCCCTTTTTAAAATACTCTCAATACGCTCTTTTTAGTGCTGGTAATATGTGCCTGTGTCCGGAGAATGTCACTTTTCTTTCTAGAATTCTAGGTCAACTTATTTTTAAGTGCTGATCTGCTGGGTATAGGAGGTCTCTGCTGGGAAAGGTACTATTTCAAATTCTAAGGAATCCACAGTAGAAAAAAATTAAATTTCCTACCAATATATCTAAGTAATGGTAGAAAAATTGTAAAGGTAACCTAAAGAAAGGCAGAGGACTAACCTAAAAATGCAAAAGTGAGATCAAAGCAGACATTTGTGAATATGAACTAATAAATCTCAGAGTTTGGGGATATCTTTTATTGTCTGATCTCTTTTTCCCCTTAGGGTTTGGGATGAGCCATTAAAGTAGTGGAGCATTTTCTTTACTTACTCTTCAAATTTTTTAGTGTTTTGAAATAGACTGCTCTATGTTTTTCTGATAGGCTTCTTCTGTTACCAAGGCTGTGCAGAGAGCTAATTCCTGCTTCTCCCTATCTTCTTTTTATCATTTGCCTTATCTAACCCCCTGTACTAGGCATTCTAAGACAATCAATTAACCGGAAAATATCTCTTACCCAAATGTAAGTTGTTCCAAGACATGGTTCATTTCTCATTCTGAAAACCTATTGTAAATTGTACAAAACCTGACTTTGTTGCCACCCAGATTATTAGAAACAAATAATGAAATGCCCAGGCCAGGGAATAAATGTGCCTTTTGAAGGCAGAAACACCTGTGCTAGATAGGCTGTGAGTCATCAGGAGAAGACAATAGCAGGATACTCACCTGTGGGGAGTTTGCACTATTTGTGTTTTCTGATATTTTCAATAAAGTGCTTCCCACTTCTAATTATTTCTGAAGAAGAAAATGAATTTTTGAAATCCCTCCAGCTTTTAAAACCAAATGTAGCTTATGAAGCTATTTGTTCAAAATATCTTTTTCAACTCATGTAGCCTTAAAATATTCCAATTCCAAACCACAGAAGATTCAAATAGAATTGTCAAATCTCACTTATTTTTCTTACCAGCCCCTAACCTGCTACTCTGTATGCTCTGCAAGCACAGCTTTGGAAGCCAATAATTAATATTTGAGATGTTTAGCAGTCTGCTCGATTGCAGCCCTTATATCTTTAAGGACACAATATACAGTAAGATTTTATACGGGGAATAAAGGGGAATAAACCGTCTTTGCAGTAGATGATTTCAAAGCTTGAGTGATTTAGCCCTTTACTGAATGCAATAAATTTTAGGTAGATTGTAATCCCATTCATACTTTGGCTTTTAGAATGCCTAACAACTTTCAGCAACTACAAATCATTGCACAAATGCAATAGAATCATAGTTTACACAATAAAAATCCTATCACTTTCAGTGAAAAATAAAAGTATATTTCTTTATGTAGGTTAATCATAAATAGATATCTGCCAACTATTCTTTCACATAATCTGGCACCCAAAACTTTACTGTATTAATGCATTTAATACTTGTAACAATCATGGCTTCATACAGTCTGATAAAAACAGCATATAGACCACTCCAAAAGATTCATTTGCTTCCTTAAAAGCTTTTATAGCATCTTCCTACTTGGTGTATTAAAAATAAAAAGTCAATTTAGTGTAACTGTAAATCAGCCATTTAATAAGTTTTGAAAATCCTACATGGAGATTAAGTCATTTCAAAATGCTTTTTCCCAACATTAAAAAGAAAAGGTTTCTAATTAAGTTTATAATGGAATGAACTTCTGTGGAAAAACAGAGCTGGAGACTTTTGGGGCCATAATCTTTTTTAAAAATATTTTTTTAATTGTTGATGGACTTTTATTTTATTTATTTGTGTGTGGTGCTGAGAATCGAACCCAGTGCCTCACGCATGCTAGGCAAGCACATTACCACTGAGCCTCAACCCCAGTCCAAGGGCCATAATCTTTTAACTGCATCTTAACCTTCATTTTTCCAGTTGGGTCATTGTTCCAAACAAATGTAGCAAATGACACTGCTAAACATATTTTATAAGATGAATTATCTTTATCTCTAAACCAATTAAATAAATAATTAAAATAAACCTATGACATACTTACTAGCAGTACAGATTTGTTAAGGTCCATTGGGGATAGATTCTTTATCACATAACTTTTTTATATCTCATAACTCCTCCCTTAAATTTTCCACAATCTAGAATTAAACTGTTTTTTGTCTGGTTAATACATACTGAAAGATATTTGTGGTTATTCTGCTTAATTTAAGGAACAGGTTAAAATTTACTTAAATGGCGATAAAACAATGGGTGTTCTATCTGCTTGCTAAAGAAATTGTTTTTATTCTTTTCTCAGTAAATGAATAATATTTTGCTAATTTGGGGGGTAAATAAAGGCAATGAAATATATGCAAAATCATAGCTAATTGTAAGAGAGCTCGATGCAAGTTTCTTGTGTCAGGAATTCATGAGGACTTATTCCCTACTATTGTATTCATTACTTTTGAAAATGAAATAAATTTATCCCCAGTCTATCTTCACTAATTTTAGTTTGATTCACACTTGGAAACCTTTCTGCAATTGCTGCAAGATCCTATAATAATAGTTCAAAATATCAAGCTTTTTACGTAAGTGTCATTACTCTTTTATGGGCCATCTTTGCAAAGTATTCTGTAATGGAAGCTTTATAGTTTCAGTTATATCCTTATATTTTTTCATCATTTTCCACTTTTGTAAATTGTATAACTAGTCAGCTTTCCTATACTCCTTTTCCCAGGACATAATACTTGACCAGACTCTAAAGCTAAAGTTTGCAGGACACTTGTATTCGACTATTTACCATGGGCTGCTCTTGAGAGAAGTACTATGGTCTGTTTTTCATAGAATCACAAAACTAAACTCCTCTAACCTTCCATATGACCTCTCGTTGCACTTCATGATTGATTTGCTGTTTAAAGCTACTGGATTTAGACACCATAAGGCTATAAATGGGGACAATTCAAATCTGTGCACAGCAGAGGCATTTTTTTTTCATATTTGGAGAGAGACTGCAAGAACGGTTTTGTCACTTAGTTCTTAAAATCAAAGTGGTCATGTGTAATTTTATGACTGCTTTTATTAAACATTTATATTGGGTATCTGAGATTCTTTGTACGGGTGTGATATATAATTGAACCTGTTAAATGCACAAAGATTTGCTGCCACCATTTTTGAACAGTCGATGGATATACAAATACAAAACCTAAATACATTTCATTAAGTTGATGCTGTGTTTGATGGCAGTTTCAGTATTTGAGATTTCAAAGTTGGTAATAGAAACAAGCAGTCAGTTTTAAATATGTCAATTAATGAAGAATTCCCATTAAGATTTATGTGAGAGATTATCTGCAGTTGTTTCTTCTATTTCTATGCAAATCTGTGTTTGTATGGGCACATCCCTAAGGTAAGACCTTGACAGCTGAGTGAGCAAACATCATCTTATCTTGTCTTAACTGAGCAAGGTTTCTAGGAAGTAGGACAGTATGAAGCAACTCAAGTGAATGAGCAGACATCAGGGTAATCTGACCTTGTTGCTCTTCTCCATGAAGTAGAAAGAGAATTTAAGTATCAACATTGAGAAACATTTGTTATGAGCCATACATCCAGAGACCCCAAATCACTACCATTCCAAAGTAAATATTGTATTGACCTACTGTGGTAGACAGCATTTGTGTGACAGGAATGATATTCTATTTCTAAGTGTTCCTGTCCTTCCTTCCTTCTTACTTTCCCCCTCTCCTCCTCCTTTATTGCCCTACTTTTCTTGATTCTCTTCCTCTTACCTCTCTCCTTTCTTTCCTCCTCATCCTTCTCTATTTCTCTGTTTCTTTCTCTTTCCTTTCTTCTTCTTCCTCTTCCTTTTTTTTCCCAAATGACCAGAACCCCTTATAATTGAATAAATAGAATCTTGGCTCTTCTCAAAAAGTAAAACAAATGCCTTGGCTAATGGGGAAAATTAGAAAAATACTCAATATGATTAAATAATCTATAAGTTAATCACTGAGATAAATTCAGTACACTGAGTAACATCCCAAGAAGAGAGGCCTTATAGCGTACAGACTCTTAGAGTCTTGGTATTACATACATGCGTAATCCCTCTCTCCAGTATGGGCAGGACCTGTAAATTACTTTTATTGAACAGAATACACAAAAGATACTGGAATGTATGTGATGATATGCATAAGATTCCATGATTATGGTGGCAGCATTCACCTTCCTGGAGTTTCTCTCTTCTTTACTGGCTTTGAAGAAGCAAACAGATATGTTGGGCAACGTGACATGTCAAGTAACTTTGGGTGACTTCCAAGCACTGAGGGTGTCCTCCAGCTGACAGCTGACAAGGGCTTGCAGCCAACAACCAGCAAGTAAATGAGTTCCCCACTCCTACAATCATAGAAAAACTGAACTGTGTCAACAAACTGAATGGACTTGGAAGTGGATCCTTCCCTAGTTGATTCTCATATATGTCTGCAGCTCCATCTGACCCCTTGAATGCAACATTTGGAGCCTCAGAAACAGAGAACACTGCTAAATCATACCTGGGTTCCTAACCAAGAGAAATAGTGAGATAATAAATGTGTGTTGTTTTAAGCTTCTAAATTTATGATATGTAAATGTAATAGTATTTTCAGCAATATAAAATATATAGAAATACTCAAAATAATCCTACTAAAGGTCACATGTATACGTCTTTACTTAGGATCTGCTGCCCTCTTCTAGCGTAACAAGACCTTCAAACCTTGCCCTCTCTTCACATGACCAACTGTTCAGATACGAGAGAATCATTTCACATCTTTTTCTTTATGTGCCCCAACAAATTGCATCCATAAGGTTTTTTGAGTTGTGCCAAAATCAGATATGGACAGTACTTCAAGGTGTGGGGAGCATTTGAACAAAAGAGAAAAGACAACATAATTAAAGGGTTCAATTCTTATTCTTAGATAGCATAAATACAATATATATTTCACAATGATGTATTATTTAGCAGTCATTCCCAGGAGTGCTCAGTGTCCATTTTCTGACTACTTTTGGTATCTTCATTCATGCTTCCAGATATACTCACAAATTAGCATTACCAACTAATTTGAATTGCAAATTGTATTGCAAATAGCAACTGAATGATATTTTCTAATATTACTTAACTTGTATTATTCTTAAA
The DNA here is from genome assembly GCF_045843805.1 of Urocitellus parryii. Taxonomy (NCBI): domain Eukaryota; kingdom Metazoa; phylum Chordata; class Mammalia; order Rodentia; family Sciuridae; genus Urocitellus; species Urocitellus parryii. Next base: position 56,813,954 of record NC_135547.1, read on the forward strand.
GTTGTATACAAGCAGGTCTATACATACAGCATGTTATACTGGTGACTATATGAACAGTGATCACTAGAATTGTAAAACATTTTATTTTTATAAAAAGTTTAATTAGATTTAATTAAGTTTTCAAAAATTATGTAAAAACCTAGTCTAAATTTAAATTTTGATTTAAATCTTTAGTATTCAAAATTTATAATCTGTACCATCTTTTTCATTTAACTAATAATTTTGAATTATTATTATTATTATGTACTGGGGATTGAACCCATACATTATCACTGAACTGCATTCCCAATTCTTTTTATCTTATATTTTAAGACAAAGTCTGGCTAAGTTGCTGAGGATCTCATTAGGTTGCTGAGATTTGCTTTGAACTTGTGATCCTCTTGCCTCCCAAGACTCTGGGATTACAGGCATGTTCCACAGTGCCTGGCGATATGTGAATTTACAAATTTTTATTTCAGTATTCAGAAATAAAGTTTTATTGGAACTCAGGGAAGGTCATTCTTTTACGTATTATTTGGGTGTTTACACATTATAAGGTATAGTTCTGACAGAGACCAGATTTTTAATGGCAAAACTGAATATTCTCTATCTAGTTATTTGCATGAGAAGTTACTGATCTTTGCTTTAAATCATAACTGTCACTTCAGCACATATCATACGAAAATTTTGATTATAACAAAATAAATACTTATTTTTTAAAATGGGAGCAAAAACAATAATATTTATGAAATAAATGTATGGTAACTTTTGAACTATAGATGTCTTTCTTTTATTAATTATCTGAATACTGCTGGTTTATGAACAGAACAACTAGATATGTTCAATAATAATATTTGACAGTTGGCTAATTTTCTGTTACTTAAAAATCATAACTTGTATATGCATATTTCCAATTTTGCTTGTATATAAGTGTATCTATTAATGCAGGAAGACAAAACATTTTATTTAATAGTTTGTTGATTAATAACTTTAAACTAGGTAAGCAAATTTATGTGTCTTCTAGTTGTATACTTAACTTGGGCCCCAAAAACTTTTGAGGTGAGTTTCTTTTATAAAAGAATGCCCTTCAAAGAATTTTGCCTCCAAATAGTCACACATTATCATTAATTCATACTGTTTCAAGTTTAGCTTCAAGGTAACCATTCTATAGATTTTGATTTTGATGTTTCTTTTTGTTTGTTGGTTTGCTTTTGGTACTGGAGATTGAACTCAGGGGCAATTAACCAGTGAGCCACATTCCTAGCCCTTTTTTTGTATTTTATTTAGAGACAGGGTCTCACTGAGTTGCTATTTTAATGTTTCTTAGAGAAAAACAAATATTTGGCCACCAGTTACCAACAGTAGTCCCTGGAATTCAGGAATCTCACTGTGTCTTTCAATTCTTATGTTCTGGTGGGAGAACATCTCAAGCAAGACATGAAAACATAGTAAATGTACAGCAAATTTTATTAGAAGAAAAAGGAAGACGCTTTTAAGGGAGAAGGTGGGCTGTCTCAAAGAGGAGAGCAACTTAGCATCTCCTTTTCCCCAGTTTTATTGTGGTCTTCAAGAACTTTCTAGAGAACCCTTCCCAGATACCACTTCTTTTGACAAGCAGAATTGCATCAGATTTTTAAGCCCCCACTTTCCATGATTTTGTTCACAAGTATTCAAGTAAAAACCACTTAACAGTTAAATTTTAAAAAAATGTGATAGTTAAATTTAACTATTTTAATAAATTAAAGTGATATGCTAAAGATTGAAAGGCAACTTTGGGTCACATTGCTTACAGATTCTAATTGGAATGTTTTATTATTTGTTTGTTTATCGACAAAGAGAAGTCTTACCTTCCTAGGCCTTGAGAGAATATCCCTAAGGAAAACATGTTGTTTGCTGAGGAATGTAACATATCCTATGGGCTTCAGCCAGAGCGGGGCCAGGATGGCCATAGGTAAGTAGCCTTTTAAAAGAAAGCAACTTGGAAACCAGCACATAGGACCACTCTATAGAAATATCCTCTTAATTTCATGTTCCTATTATTCACTGTCTGCTACGTATATGCCTACATTCAATCATTTATTTATTTATGTAAAAAGTGGCAGATTAGAATAATTCAAAATATTTTAACTAATTAAAATGTTAGGGAATGGTTAAAGAATCTGGGAATTTAAATTAGAAATTTCCTGAACAGATTGTGAGATACAATTTCTGAGAAAGTAGTATATGGGACCAATGGTCCCTAAAATTAAAGAGAATGCGAAATTAATGGATCTATTTAAGTTATACACACCGTGATCGAGTTAAATAATCTTTTGTGTAGATGTCATTTAGGAGAGAGGATGGAGAACCTGTAGTCAATTACGTTTTAGCAGACTTCTTTTTGGCAGACAAGACAACTAAGTAAACACTTCAGAGAAAATAAGTGTAGAAAAAATATTTTATGATAATATAATTTCCCCCATCATTCACCACCCAACAAATGCATAAGATGATTAATAAAATGAGGTATGGAATCGTCACAATTAAAACCTTTAAAAATAATTTCTGATAAAGCAAGATTACACAGTTTTGCCTCTAAATGATAGAGAGATGCTTTCACTGGATATGGCAACTTAATGGGTTTTTGAAAATCAATTTTCACAGTAGTATTTTCTCAATTAGTATATGTGTGCCTACATAGATATGATTAGCATATGTCTGCTTTCTATACTTTCCTTGTTTAAAAGTAGAGT